>NC_091165.1:29072877-29090377 GCF_040958095.1 Procambarus clarkii | reverse complement strand
CACCTAGCAGGTAGACGTAAACCAGTCTCCTGCCATGACGACACTTATCACCACACTAGGGGGATATGTAAACACAATGGGTTGTCACAAATGCCAAGCAGTCTACAGTTCTCCCCATTGGTAACACGTTACGATAGCAACTCTACATCAAAACTAGAAAATTGTGGTTATTGACCATATCCTAAATTAACCTATCCTACAAGACTTTTAGTGCATACATGCGTATGTCTGTATATATATATCTCTATGTTCCATGTATGTTTATATGTATGTATGTCTACATATTATTTGATTTTTGTTTTAATATATAAGGGGTCGTGTGAGAAGCCGTCGTTAAACCGACCAGTCCCAGTGGTTGGGGTCCATGACCGTAGAAAACTAGCCTCAAAATAAACTAAAAATCTACAAAAATGATAAAAATATTCTCTGAACAACAAAATAAAATCCTTAACAGTTTGGAAACGAAAGCCTGAGCCTCATGCAATAATTAAAAGTAAATATTTGCATTCTGGGTACTTGCTCTCTGCTCATAGATTGACGCCACGGCTGATATTTGGACCCACTTCACCACCACTCATTGGCTAATTGGATGACATGTTGACATTAATAATACGCCTAAGCCTATTTCGTGAGTTATGGTACGGTTAAAACATACGTAGTTGGGTCATTACGAGAACACACACACACACACTGTTCAACAAAATGTTTGCACAATTGTTTCAATGTAACTTGCTTGTGAGGCATTAGTCTGTCATTTGTGAGAGTTATATATGAGCTCTCTCTCTTTGTGAGAGTAATATATGAGCTCTCTCCTTGTGAGAGTTATACGAGCTCTCTCTTTGTGAGAGCTATATACGAGCTCTTTTCCTGTGAAAGTTATGTACTTCGGCTTATCGAGGTCTCCCTAAGCAACCACCCAACACCTTGGGCTGGACGGTAGAGCCACGGTCTCGCTTCATGCAGTTCGACGTTCAATCCCCGACCGTTCCTTTCCCCTCGTCCCATCCCAAATCCTTATCCTGACTCCTTCCCAGTGCTATATAGTCGTAATGGCTTGGCGCTTTCCCCTGATAATTTCTTCCTTTCCTGAGCAACCTACTGCCCTTCCCTAAGATGTAACATACAATAATTGCGTAACTCCCGGGTGCTTATTCACTGCCAGGTGTACAGGGGCATCAGGCGAAATAAAAACCTATCCAACCTTTTCTGTCCTGCCCCGGGGATTGAACCAGCGACCCTCGATTGTGAGTCAAGAACGTAGACCATTACACTACATTACCCACGATTTGCATAACGTATTTATTAAACAATTTATATTCATTACAACAAATCACCCAAATCACTTCATAGATTTTTCATACCAATTGCAGTTTTGAAGTAAGAAAAAAAATATATTTTGTTTTCCATATTGCAAATAATAATCTCACGAATCCAGTATTTAATTCCTGACATTCGTGCCTTGACAGGTAGATAATTAGATGCACCGTCCGTCCTGTGCAGAGTGCCATCAAGGTCATTCTTAGACCTTTTTTATTCACTCTCAGTTTCACTTTCCACTCATATACTACCCTTCCCATCCTCCTCCCCATCCCATCATCCTCCCCCATCCCATCATCCTCCCCCATCCCATCATCCTCCCTCCCCCCCCCCCTCGCACCTTGGAGTGGGCACCAACAAATTCTTGGGAATTATTTTTCCACCTTTCTGTGGTGGAATTAACCTCTGGTGGGAGACTGGCCTCGTTAATTCTTTGTTTTTCACGCTCCTAAAATCTTCACTTGATATAATTCTGCGTGAACATTTTACACTCAAATTATTTAATAATCCTTCTAAACTTATATATATATATATATATATATATATATATATATATATATATATATATATATATATCCTCTTCCACCTTACCTTTTCTTCCCCCTCCCCCTTCTACCCCCTACGTTCCCGTCTGGTCTTCAACCTGGAATATATTTCCATTTATTTATGTACCAAGAAGTCTAGGGACTTTGCCAGCCACTTTTCAGTGTTTATGTGGGTAGTTTTTTTTTTTTTTTTTTTTTTTTTTTTTTTTTTTTTTTTCTACCACAGACGTATGTGGGTAGTGTGGGGAAGGGGGTATAGGAGGGGTGGTCACAGTCAAGCCCAACCCTTTCTCATAATAAGACCAGTAATACAGACCCAGACCCACCTATGCCCGTCCCATACCCAGTACCTCGTACCCTGCAGAGTTGTGTGAGGGTAGCCCAAAGCCTCTGTTCTTCAACCTCTTACATATATAAATTCATTAGTGTTTAATTTTAATTAGAAAACTAGAAAGTAGAAAGTGTTGAGAAAGGAAAGTGACTGGGGCAGTGAAAGCTCTCGGTTTGTAGGAATGGCATAAGAAGGATTTCAGCTTAAGAGGTGAATGAAAGCTGGATTATTCCAACCCTTGTGTACTTAGTGAGGCGCGGGTGAGGCATGTTTAAGTAATCCTGAGTTCAAGACGGAGAGCTGGGAAATCTGACGGAGTGTGATGTTAGGGAAGAACTGGGAGACTAAAAAGTGGAAGGATGAACTGGGATTGAACTGGGGTGAACAGGTATATATATAGTCCTTTAAAAATACACACAACTTACAATTATTATTATTAAATAAGAAACAAATATTTGGGGGATGCCACGAACGGAATTAAGTTTGTGGCAATAAATAGAATTGTAGGAATTCCATTTGTTTATGGTATTAAATTGAGTGGAATTAAATGCTGAGAATTAACACCTGATAATGGGGGTCTTGTAGCGTATTAGGTCACGTCCTCTGCTCGCACTCGAAGCACCCGGGTTCATCCCTTGAGTAGAACAGAAACGGTTGGGCACGTTTCTGTCGCAGTCAGTACTTGGTTTAAAAATTAATATGTGTAAGTAACTTTAGTTGGAAAAAAGGAACCTACCAAAGTGTAAAATAAAATATGATTCAATTTTTTGTTCACAAAAGTATGTGATGAGTACTCCTCATTGTGCAGTTAATGCAGCGAGTAATGTTAATGTAGGAAAATAGAATTATTTGTTTATTAATTTCAAGCTTGCAATCACCAACTGGCAACAGTATAGAGATGATATTTAACATTGCAAAAGCAATGGATGACGAGCTGGGTTGCACGCCCATAGCAACTTTTGTTTTTACGAAGCAAAGCACTAATGTTTTAAAGAACGTGGTGGTGGTTAGGGGATGTGTCTGGTGGTTGATGGTGCAGAGAATTTGCTCGATCAAGGGGGGGAGTTTCTTGTCCCAGACGCGTACAAAGGGAACTGGGGGGAGGGGGGGTTGATGTCTAGACATTACTGGGAAGCTGATGGTGATGACAGTGCTTTGCTTGCCGGGGTTATGCCCGTAGTGGTGGTGATGGTGTAGGTGGTGGTGGTGGTGGTGGTGATTGTGATCCTGATGGTGATGATGGATAAACGGATAACTTAAAATACTTAGAAGTTGACGCTTGATCCTGCAACCACACACACACACACTCTCTCTCTCTCTCTCACTCTCTCACTCATTCACTCACTCACTCACTCACTCACTCACTCACTCACTCACTCACTCACTCACTCACTCACTCACTCACTCATTCACTCACTATCTCATTCACGCACTCACTCACTCACTCACTCACTCACTCACTCACTCACTCACTCACTCACACACACACACACACACACACACACACACACACACACACACACGCATTCACTCTCTCACTCATTCACTCTCTCACTCATTCACTCACTCGCTCACTCACTCACACTCACTCACCCACACATATTGATAAAGTATGTAAAGATAGTTCCCTCTCTCTTCTTTTCTTCTTTCTTCTTCCTTTCTTTCTCATCTGACCTAAGACTTCGAGCAGACAATGTCTCTCTCTATCCATATATAGAGGGGGAACCCGGCGGTGCCCAGGTCTATGTCTATCTCCCCCCCCCCCCGTTTCCCCTCCTCTCTCCCTCTTCTTCTCACCCCTTCTCCCTTCTCCCTCTTCCCTATCACTGCTCTTAATCGTCCTCCTCTCTTCCCCCCCACCCCCCACCCTTCCTGGCATTCACTGCAATCCCCAACCTGGCCTGATGTCTACACCATCACTTCAAGAAATCACTCATAAACCCATAATATAATTTTGTCTGGAAAGGAACCATCACAACCCATTCAGCAAACTCAATCACATGTTGTTGACCCGCAGGCACTCATTTATCACTGGCTCCTCCAGCTTAACCAGACATATGAATTAGCTTTGTTAAGAAGTGCAAGTTAAGGCCGAGCGATGTTTATAATGTTGTAGCGGGTCTGCTGGATAGATTAAATTACTAGCCAGCACAGTAAGCTGGGAGACTAGTAGCTGGATATTGGGAACTATGAAGGGACGTCTGTCGCAGAGATAATGGCTTATTGGCAGGTATTTTGAGTCTTGTTCAAGTGAGGTCGATGCTGAATCTATGAGCTATGTCGACTTGAGAATGGTCCAGGACGGACCGAAACGTCGACGTCGTCCCTTCACCTTCTCTAGTGTGTGGTCTGGTCAACTTACTTTATAGCCACGTTATTGTGACTCATCGTCTGCATATGAGCTATGTGTTATGAGAAGTTTTGATCCAGGGTAGTTCTATAATCTGTTGACGTAGAATGCTGCTGAGGGTGGGCAGATTTCTATAATTTCATGGGATGATTAGTTTATATTAGTTCCACTATTGTCTTCCAATCATTCTAATTTTAAATGATTGGAATTTTGATTGATATAAACTATGTCAATAGCTGTCTTACCACATTAATGGGAAAATACTTTGTTGATGCATTGTATCTTCTCTGATATTGTAAGCTAAATAGCACTACTTTTGGCCAAGAAATGTTAGTTACATTTATATTGCTGTTCACCTGTTTAGTCCAGCTGTCATTATAATGATCTTTATTGATTGAATGATGAAAGTTTATTGATAACCTTGTTATCAATAAAGTTTCTGACTCTACTCTGGATAATAATAATAAAGTTTACCTGCTGTGTTCTCTTTTGTCAATCTCTTAAGCAGTTAATGTAATTTAATTTGTATATAAACTTTCCAAATTATAAATGTACAATCATTAATGAATGCATCTTTGATCTGAGTAAATTTTGCATTTTATTCGGTAAAACTTCCATATCCCAGAAGCAATTTTGAGAGAGCTGCAGTGTGAAAGCTTGAGAGGAAAATTCAATATTGAACATTAAGCTCGAGATGAAATTTCAATATTGAACCGTAAACCCATTGACGGCCAAGATTTACTCATGTTTATTTTTTAATTTTTTTGGCCGTAAAGCGTTTTTTTTTCGTCGTTGGTGAAAATGACTGTGGTGTTATTTGTCTTCAATATGTCACCTTCGTGAATATGACACATGTGAGCGGGTGTACAAGTGGCAGGTGTGGCCGACATTTGTCACTATCTGTTGTAAGTATGTCACGTGACACACCACCTGTCATATCTGCGAACGAAAAAAAAAATCCAGAATTTGATCACTGTCAGAGCACTAAAAAAAAATCGAAAATTAATAAGTGAATCAACCGACTACAAAAATATGTACACCAGCCCACTAGAAATCGAGAGATGGGACCCAGGAGCTGAAACTCAACCCCCCCCCCTCCCAACTCCCACCCCTGCAGCAAGAACCTATCCGATCAGCTGCCCACTGTAACAATATGGCGGGTCACGATGCATGTGTTCGGATTGCTTTATCTGGTAATACTGTGAAAGCTTGGATCGTATGTGGTGCTCAGTTTGAGTGCTCGTTAAACACGAGCCGCGGGTGAAGGATAAGCCTGGATGAGTAGAGGCAGTGGGAGCGAGGCAGCATCATATTGTCGTATATATGAAAGGTAAACATCTGAGCAGCGATACTGAGGCGAGGCATCTGTATCGCTGCCTCTCACTCTTACCATACTAAAGATACTGAGGCGAGGCATCTGTATCGCTGCCTCTTACTCTTACCATACTAAAGATACTCAGGCGAGGCATAGTCTAGCTATCTCTAACTCTCACACGGGCTGTATTTTACATAGAAAACAACTTAGCATAAATAAGCTGAAACAACGGATTTATTTATGCTATTAGAACCTGAATTTATTACATTTACATAGCCTATATACATGGACATATATATGTAAGAATTTTTTGAAACCTAGATTACATATGTACTAACTTAACACATCTGTTGATAACGTGAATAATCTTGACGGCAATGACTCTTACAAGGACTAGTCTTTGGAAGAACCTTGCTCTCAAGAGCCATCACCTGAAGGACTTAATCGATAATTTCATGGATCTTCAGGAGATTGAAATTGATCCTGTTGCACAAGGAGCCTTTGTTCTATCAACCAAGCCAGAGACCTTGCAATGAGGAGCAACGGTTTTGCTCACAGTGGTTGATTAGAAGGACAAATGCCAATGCAACTGATTAGAACGACAAAGGTCAAAGCGAGTGAGAAGACAATTTTTTTCTTAGACTGTTAATTGCTGTGCTGCATAAATTTGTCAAAGCCATTCAGCTTAGAAGAAAAAACTATAAATATATATTGGCTTATTTAAACTTTTCTGTTCTGCTGACAGGATAGAATAGTGTGAACCTCTTGCCCTAAGAACCACAAACCATGACTCTTGAGTACCTGAGCAAGGCAAACTAACCTAACCAAACCTGACCTACCTTATTCTAACCAAACCTAACAACGTGTGTTGGTTGTGTTTGGTGACCTATGGATGTGAATTTAGGTGGTTAAATGAATATATAAAGGCTCATAAATCCTCATATATAGCATTACCGTAATTCTTAAGCAGTTTCATGGCACTAGTTTGCTATGGTTGGTGGAGTAGTTAAAGCAGACAGATAGTTATTGACAACAAAATAAGAAAATTGTTACATCGTCTGAATTAAATTTGATGAGAGATCGATTTATCACCCATAATATTAATTGGACATTTAAAAAGCAATTAGCTTTTCGGGTCTTTCTCGATTGATTTCTTAAATTATGTCGTCATAGTAATTATAAAAATTAGCTTTGTATCCATCAATAAACAAGAGTTAATTGGTTATTGACTGATTTTTATTTGTGACCAAAACTCAAGGCTGCCAGCTTGCTTTCGGAATACTTAGCGTCCTGCAGGATCGGCGTTCGGTACCCGATGGTCCAGGAGGTTGGATACCGTTCCTTCACTTCGTCCTCTCACTTCTTGCGGGGCCCGTGTTCGATTCCCGATGATCCAGATGATTGCGTTTCCAGGTGTTATGTACTCGCAATGAGTTATCGCTTTCACCTGATAATTACCGTACCATACTATGCTCTAGTGAGCCTAAACAATGCAATAATTACTTTAAACTATGGATACAAAAAAAACTTTACCTTCAAGTTAAAAAAAAACTCTATAGACAGAATCCTTAGAAATTAATTCAACAGACAGTTATCGTGTGTTGATCTCTAGGTACACCTTCTAGACACGACTAGAAAACAACTAAATCATCTTATTATCGTTAACGATATAACTGAGCGTAATTGGTCATTCAGTAGCAAACTTTTACTTTTAAAAGAGAATGTTGAATGTACAGCCACAAACCAGAGCTGTTGAGCGTCTTGGCCTTCCTATAGAGCACACGAGAGAGAGACAAGAGCGAGTCTTGTTATCACGTGACGGACGGCTCAGTCATGATATCTCATGGCAGAAGACGCTATGGTAAGATAGCTCGAGGTGAGAGAGTCCGTGATAGGAGAGAGAGAGATAAGAGTCCATGGTAGTGTAATCCATGGCGAGTTAAAAAGATTATCATCGCAAACTCTGATTCGTAGTGACCATGTCTCATCCCAAAGGTCCTAATTTTCTAACTGGTGTGTTTAGCGTGAACTGCCCCGGTGAGGAGAATAGGAGAGCCTAACTGCCCTTTTCATTGACCTCTCTGAAGGGAGGAGGAGAGAGAGAGGGGGAATATATATTGGTATTTCCCCCCAGCCCCCCTCCCCCTTTTCCCAACATGTAAAAAAATTTTGGGGGCAAAAATATTTACAGTATTCTTTATTCTTGCATGAATCTGGGTATTGTGGGGATGAAGCTGTGAAATGCAAGGGGGGAAAATTCTCAGTCGTAGGTCAATGGTACATGTTGGGAGAAAGCCAATAAAACATTTAAAACTTTGCATATGTTCGCTTTTATTTAGAGAATGTGTGTGTGTATGTGTGCATGTGTGTGTGTGTGTGTGTGTGTGTGTGTGTGGTGTGTGTGTGTGTGTGTGTGTGTGTGTGTGTGTGTGTGTGTGTGTGTGTATGTGTGTGTGTGTACGAGTGTGTGTGTAAGGGAGTAGTAAAAGGTCTCATGCATATATATATACGTATTACTTGGAACACTAAATTGTATAAAGGAACATAACTGGGATTGTGTTGCACTTATAAGAAACATGTCTTCCACTGAGTTGTTACAGCGACGAAGCAATTGATTGCAAATCTATAATGAAATAAATAACGGTCCTGATCACCCGACACCTGTTCAACTTATGATAATTCCTATCACTGTTCATCCTTCGTCTGATTACTATTGATTGCCTTAGTACGAATTAAGCATCGATGGATTAGATGATTAATATCAAACGGTATATTGATCAAAAAAGCCTATAATGCATATATAGGCATATATAATGTGCATCGAGCAATACTTGCCTGAATTTGCGAACAGTATTTGGATAACAAACAGAGAAGGAAGAGTCAGTGCTTCATGAATGTCGTGAATTAACGACAGACAACGAGTTACGACTTGCAGCTAACGACTCAGTATTAGATGTGTGTGTGTGTGTGTGTGTGTGTGTGTGTGTGTGTGTGTGTGTGTGTGTGTGTGTGTGTGTGTGTGTGTGTGTACAGGAAACTGACGAGACGAATAATTATTCTTTTAAAATTAACATGACTTCGAGCCTATTTGATATTGTAAATGCTGCCTTAGCCTCCTCTCCCAAGACATACATACATCGTATATACATCTCGAAGTGAATATGTATACCGCTGTATACCTTATCTTGTAAAGATATCACGTCACGTACTACCTGACGCATTAAAGGAAATTTACTTTCAAAAAACAGTATCCCAAAAATTATAATCAGACCTTCACATAAGTTAATAACACTGACAAGGCAACAACAAGGCAAGAGGAGGAAGTTTCACCTCATCTCCATGTTTATCAGTGCCTTATTATCTGTGATTACTAGGGGAAACCCTCATAGCAGTGACGTACATCCTAATTATATTCATTAAGGAAAATGTCAAGCGACGTTAATTGGAAGTATTTTGCATGGCAAGGGAGGCGAGGGAGATTGACACAGTCGACTACAAAAACGAGTGTGTGTTACAGCGAGGTTATATTGTTATAGAAACTTGGGTTCGCCATTTGTGATAATTCTAGATATTTTGGTTGGCCGTCTCGTGAGGGAGTCACAGTAAACTGATCACTTTGGTTCGCCATTACCTTAGTCACAATGAACTAAACACTCTTGGAAACATTTCCTGTGTCATAGTGAAGTATACACTCAGGTTTAACACAAACTAGGTAGCCGAATACATGAAACGAACAAAGGAGGGCAACCTGAATTTAATTGTCATCACAGAAACAAAACTGTCAGGAGTAACGAAAAATGCAGAAATCTCTCAAGACTACAGTGTTGAATGAAAGGAAATGGGAGGATGATTGGAAGGTTGATTAACCTGTTGATCAGAAAGAACTGGACATTCGAAAAATCATCAACCCCCGGCTGTGAAGGATTAGGTGACTGTATAATCAGAGACATAATAATCATTTCTGGTTATTATTGAAACAAAAACAGCTGAAGCTACCATCGAATACATTGCCTAAGTTGCAAACAAGAACAAATATCAATCCATAATTATTAAGGACTTCAACTATGGCAAGATGGAGAAAGAGAACAAGGAACCCTATAAGGGTACAGATTCACTGAAGCAAAAAATTTAGAAGTGGTAATGAGAAACTTATATTGCCAACATGAGAGTTCTTAATGTAGGCTCAGTGAGCCTACAAGAACGACGTGTAGTGAACAACATCCTGACTTGACCTGATATTCTCTTTGAGTTAGACACACCAGAAGTCAACTTCTAAGACCCTTGAAAATGAGCGATCACTGTGCATTGACCGATTAAAATTATTAAAATTTAAGTATGTAATGTTAGAACTACATTTGATCTTTCCAATAAGTCCAAGCAAAAAGGCCTGACAATAACATTTGATCGAAAGTACAAGATACAATTTTAAGGTGAAAGTTTCTGTTTCAGCGCCGTAGTGTGGCTACCCACAGGGGGAACCCCGCCTTCTATATTCTCTGGTTATGCCGTGAATCTGAGAAACTCGAAGAGAGACTCTTCAATCATTTTAACTTTTCACTGTAATCCGCAAATTGTTGATCTGGGGCAAGATTCATGAAGAAGTTACGCAAGCACTTACGATCCTGTACATCTTTTCTCAATCTTTGGTGGCTTTGTTTACAATTATTAAACAGTTAAGGGGCTCCGAAGCACCAGGAGGCTGTTTATAACAATAACAACAGTTGATTAGCAAGTTTTCATTCTTGTAAACTGTTTAATAAATGTAACCAAAGCCGTGAAAGATTAAGGAAAGATGTACACGTTCGTTAGTACTTACGTAACTGTTGTTGTTGTTATAGATTCAGCTACTCGGAACAGGTTCCAAGTAGCATGGGCTATGGTGAGCCCGTAACTTACCTGGCACAGGAGCGGGGCAAGTACCTTACGTAACTGCTTCGTGAATCGGGGCCCTGGCTGCTGCCGACAGGATGTAAGTTAGTAAGCACTGTCTGTATTAAGCAGAGAAAGTAATTAATAGTCTCTCGTCTCTCCCAGCAAGATGGAATATAAATTGCTGTCACATTTTGTTCCTAATAGTTTTTCATTCTCGTTATTAATATCGTTCTGATTTGAATCAACTACTGTAACGAACGTAATTTTGTTTTTAATTTTATTTGTGTAAGGTAAATATTTCATGTGGGTTTTAAAATAAGTTGAAAGGTCAATTTTCGCAGAGCTTCTTATAACAAAAAAAATAATGAGAAAACGTGTTATAAAGTTCGGAGCGTTGCTGCCAGCAACACAAGACTCGATAGACTCCTGGGCTAACATGACTCGATAGACTCCGGGGCCCCACATGACACGATAGACTCCGAGGCCCACAAACACTCAGTAGGTGAAAAACGTATTCATTCCAACACTATTGGATAAGGGAGCCAAGCACAATGCCAGCCGATAGCTTAACAGACAGTGTCTTGAGGCAAGAAATCAGTACCTTAAGGCAAGGCAACAGTACCTTAAGGCGAGATATCAGTACCTTTAGGCAAGGCAACAGTACCTTAAGGCAAGACATCAGTACCTTAAGGCAAGAAGAACAGAAAAGCTTGAGAGAACCACGGGTAAAACAGGAGAGATATGAGGCGAATCAACTGCCACAGAGAACGAAAATGGGAGAGACTCGGGAGATAAATGGAGAAGCACTTAGAGAGAATCGAATACCATCTGGCGGGCTAAGGAACAACCGGAACCACTCTGCTGCATGAGAACTTAAGACCAGCATAACTGAAACTGCCGGAGGCCTATTGACCCTTACGAAGCAGGTCATATTGACCCTTACGAAGCAGGTCATATTGACCCTTACGAAGCAGGTCATATTGACCCGTACGAAGCAGGTTATATTGACCCGTACGAAGCAGGTCATATTGACCCGTACGAAGCAGGTTATATTGACCCTTACGAAGCAGGTCATATTGACCCGTACGAAGCAGGTTATATTGACCCATACGAGATAGCTCGTATTTATATCCACCCCAAACTCATTGCACAGTTTACTGAGGCGGAGAATGTTCAAGAATGGTCTGTGAATGGTCTCGAATGGTCTGTGACCATTCGAGAATGTCTGTGAATGCTCAAGTAACTAGAGGGATGGAGGTCAAGTGAAGAAAGACAGGAGAGTGTGTGGGGGTAGGCAGGAAAACTTAAAAGGTGAAGGAGTAGAAATGACTCCTACTTTCTACTCCAGACAGGGGTAGAAAGTGAGCATTTCTCAGAGGAGGAGGAGAGGAGAGACGTTTGAGAGAGAGACTTAGCAGCATGAAGGTACAGCAGAAGAGGTGAAGAGATAGTTTGATAACCTTGTGTGAAGAGGAACCTGTAGCAGGGATTTGATAACCTGCATTTGATAACCTGTAGCAGGGATTGGGGGCCTTTACCCGCCTGCCCTATGCCCAGTGCCCTACGCCCTCTTGTCCCACGCCCGCCGCCCCACGCCCTCCTCTACACGCCCTACTTCTTAAATAATTGTTTATCCAGTATATAATTTACTCTTTATTTAAACTTTCTCCTCTAGCACCCTTCTCCCTGCTCCTCCCCCCCCCCCTCTCCCTTTCACAACGCAGCCCATTCCTTACTCCCATCCACCCCCACCACCTCCAATACCTCCACTACCCCCCCCCACCATCACCCCATCCACCATCACCATCTCCACCATCATCACCACCACCTCCCCCACCATCACCTCCTCCATCACCATCACCACGCAGTATCTACACCATAAGGAGAAGGCCACTACAGGAGTCTGGGAGGAAGAAAGTTTTGTGAGTGGCTCACTATCATCAACACTGTCCCCAGAGGCACACATAAACAGGGTAACATCGGCAGCATATGCGACGCTGACAAACATTAGAACATCGTTTATAAACTTGAATCAGGCCTCTTTCATGTTACTCTCTACAATCTTCGTCAGACCAATGTTGGAACATGCAGCACCGGCCTGGAATTCACACCTTTTGAAGCATAAAAGCAAAATTAAGAAAGTACAAAGGTATGCAAGAAGATTAGTGCCAGAGCTAAGAGGGTTGAACTATAAGGACATGCTAAGGGAACTCGCCCTCAGCCCTGAACAAGAAAAGAAACAGAGCGGCCATGATCGCAACATGCAAGATACTGAGAGGAAGTTACCAGGTAATCAAGAACAGCTTCTTTAAGTGGTAAATAAATGGAAGACACTGAAAGAGGAAGTTGGGAGAGCCACCTCCATTCACAACTTTAAGGTTGTTGTCGCCTAAATCAACAACAATACTTCAATACCTCAATAACAACAGACAAAAAAACGGAACAACAGCAAATCTCTTAATTACTTCTCCTCCGGTGTGGTCTTGCCCGAGCACTGTTGCCACACGAGGAAGTATAGACCGCGTGAAGGTCTTCACACAACCCCTTTGTTTATACTTGGCGAGTGGTTTACGCTTATATTCGTAAATTGCAGTGTTGTTGGCGTAGGGAGCCCCGTGGGGGCGTAATTACTTCTTGTGTACCTGGGATTTACTCATCTATGAATGACGCCACCTGAGTTTAGCAGGATTTTTGCCGGCATCTTGTTCCCTCACCACGCCCTGTGCCACGCCCTGTGCCACGCCCTGTGCCTCACCCTGTGCCACGCCCTCCACCACACCTGTAGAACACCCCCCCCCCCCCCCCCCGCATCACTCTATGCCATGCCCTCAGTTAGCTACGATGACCTATCCACTCCTCCAAGCCAGTCCTTCAAATGACCACATTCACAAAGTCTGAGACTCACGAGTTGAATTATTATTACTGTCACCAGTGCAGTGTTGTGTTTACATGACCATTGCTATACAAGCACGACGTTACGTGTATACGAATATACGTATATACGTATAGATAAGCATACGAGCGCCCCGTTACGTGGATTCGTATACATGTATGTATACAAGCAGCCTGTTCTGGGAACTTGGAGATAACAGGAATCTGGCTGAAGGTCACTGGGCAGGACACACACACCACCAAAGGTCTACTAATGTAGCTCCGTCAGCTACTAATTGTTCTCTAATGGCCACCCTTAACCACTCCTGAAGCCCGGTCATCTGGCATCTTCTCTTCTTGCGTTTCTTCCTTACACACACACATCCGTTACCATCCTCTACACTGTTTCCGTCCCTCCTTGCCCCTTTTGCAGCAATTCTTCTTCCACCTCCTTCCTCAAATCCCTTTTTTTCATGATTTTCCTGTCATCTCAATCTTCCTCATTTTACTTTTTATTCTCTCTTGTCATGTTTCCCCTCATTTTCTACATTCTTGAACTTCTTATATTTCCTCCTACTCCTTCCTATTGCTCCCCTCCTCCTCCTCCTCCTTTCTCCTGTTCTCTTTTCCCTCTTACTTACCCTGTTGATCATAGAAGTCAACTGGGACAGGGTAAATAGTATTAAAATCTGGTATACAGATGCTGATGGTATCTCCAGTAAAGCAAATGAATTGAAAAGAAAAAGCTGTGATTGGCCTACCTTAATGCTATAGCTGAGTTTTTCAGAATTGCTGGAACATAAGGATTATAAAAAAAAATACTGGAGAAGGTATTTCATTGTCGGTTAAGTGCAAGGGAAAGTGTGAAGTTGTTAGTCAACTACAACTGTTGTTAGAGTTGTAAAACGTTTGTTGTTGCGAATACGTAAATGTCGTCGCTTCTCCATCTTCTGAGTTGATTGATTGATAAAGAATAAGTCACCCAAGAGGTGGCACGGGCATGAATAGCCCGTAAGTGGTGGCTCTTTTGAGCTATTACCAGTATCAAGAGCTGATACTGGAGATCTGTGGAGGCGCGACTGCACCCTGCGTGACGGGAGATGTCTCCCGTGGCTTCTAAGTTGTGGTTTGGTCCTCACCTACACTAACTGTCATATGGAAATCATAAGGTATATCCGGCTCTGACAGGAATATGAATAGACGATCATTTCACTTGCACCCTCCTTACACTCACGACTCTTATAGTGCCTGAATTTTATTCATCTCCTCATTCTTTCTGCATTTGTCTAGATCTGACTTCTCGAAATTGCAAGACATGTACAATTTGATTCTCCTCTAAACTACAGTAAGGTAAGAGGTGCAATTCCTCCACAATACAGCCACAGGAAATTTTTCTTCTGCCTGCCTCAACAATTTGCTATCCGTGCAACAGTTTATCATCCTGCCGACAGTTAGAGCCCAACAAAGCCCCCCCGGATCAGAATGGAGTCCTTCACTAATTCTGAAGAAAATTGCACCATAATTGGCCCTCAGTCCCTTGTAGGCTTTTCCGACTCCACAGTTCAAGACTAATTTTAGCCTTCGTCTATAGCGACGGTGAGAGACATGATAGCAACCATGTGACGTTTATGTTAGGATGAGAAATGTTGTCATTGTCTTAAGAGCGTTCTGGGATACGACTCATCAAGCGTTTATCTCTCCATTTACGAAACCAGTACATCTTTCCTTAATGCAGGCGATGAGTCACAATAACGTAGCTGAAGTATGTTGACCAGACCACACACTAGAAATTGAAGGGACGACGACGACACAATCGACTTGAGAATGGTCCAGGACGGACCGAAACGTCGTCGTCCCTTCAATTTCTAGTGTGTGGTCTGGTCAACATCTTTCCTTAATGTTTTTAAATAATTTCAGAAATGTTTACAATTTATGACAGAAGACTGGAAGAATTTGTTTTCATGTAGGCGGCTTTTATATTATAACCAATCCTTAAATCTTTGTATTCTACTTTAAGTCGTAACAGTCATTGATAGGCTATCCGTTCTCACAATCTGAGATCGTAACAAAAAATACAGTTGTTTTGTCTAACCAGAGACTGCTGTTTAAGATTCGCTACTTGGAACAAAAAAATTCCAAGTAGCACGGGCTATGGTGAGCCCGTTGTGGACTTACCTGGCACAGGAGCGGGGCTGTGTAACCAGAGACGTTTAAACCCAAGCCATCGACCTATAGTGGAAGAGATGCTTAAAAACGGTAAAGATAACGTCAATTTCATTAGTGGTAAGATCAAGCAGTTTGACGGAATGGATTTTTCTGTCAGCATTGGGACGTAATTAGATGAGAGGACAGGTTGGAATATGTGGTTGTGGCACACACACACACACACACACACACACACACACACACACACACACACACACACACACACACACACACACACATGGTTCCATGTATTGCAAAGACCCATCACCCCCTTCCTAGCACGCACATCCATCCCTAGCACTGACCATGTACCCATTCCTAGCACACACGCTAGCCATCCCTAACCCACACCCCTAACCATCCAGTGAGTCATTAGGATGTCATGCCATTCACGATACACTCCAGCAAAGTTTTTCTTGCTCCTGTTAGGAGTAAAGAAACTTGCAAATACGTCGAGGTATCTTCATTCAGTCTTGCAAGGAATTCATTCAGTCTTGCAAGGAAGACTAAATAAAAAGCTTGTGTGGGGAAGACGGAAGGAGCTGTAAATCTTGTGAGGGAGACGGAAGGAGTTAAGAGTAGCGTGTGTGCTTGTGAAGTTCATGGACGCGTGTTCGATCCCATTGTATTTATTAAAAATGTTCTCATAGCCAAGTCACGTTCTTATAATCTCTTCGTTCGGGAGATGCTTTAATCGAAAGTCTAATGCGAAAATGGCATTTGATTGGGGGATATATCAAAATGGAACTGTAATGCAGGTTTTAGCTCAATTTCCATTAGAATCCTGTATGTCGTGATCATGTCTTCCCTTCCCTTTCTTTCCATAAAATGTGATGATATAAATTGTATTTTCTGGTATATATAAAGTGGTTTGTGGCTACGATTTAAGGACTTTATGTGTCTAGATCAGAACCTAATGTGTGTGTGTGTGTGTGTGTGTGTGTGTGTGTGTGTGTGTGTGTGTGTGTGTGTGGGGGGGTGAGTTTGTCAAGCAGATTGTTGTGAAGACTGATGTTGTCTCCTTGTTAATTTCTACGTTTTGTTTGGTGGCTACGTGTGTGTGTGTGTGTGTGTGTGTGTGTGTGCGTGCGTGTGTGTGTGTGTGTGTGTGTGTGTGTGTGTGTGTGTGTGTGTGTGTGTGTGTGTGTGTGGTAAAGATGGTTCAGGATGTGTGTATTTTTCCTATGTTTTTTTCCAGAGAGAAGGATCTTGCCCGTCAGGATTGACCTTGAATCACCCAATCTGACCATTAGAGAGTGTCTAACGCACCATGTCCCAGCCTCCTCTCATCTTAATGACCCCGGCGGCCTGTATCACTGGCCGCCATCGGCTGTGTCCTGTGTCCTGTGTCCTTTGACAACTGTAAATATTTGCTGGGGGAGTGGGTGGTGGGGAGGAGGCTTGATCCCATTTCTTTAGCTGGGGTGAAAGCGATCAAGGGTAAACATTGCTCCTTTTTTTTCACAAGTTCGATAAAGGCTCCTAGAACTCGAATGTGGTGGTCTGTTTGTTGCATGTACAGGTCTTGTTGCATGCAATACGGGGGATATTAGTTCCTACTACTGCAGGTATCTCACGTCACAGCTCATTGCAACACAATGCAACACTTCTTATCGCAAAATAGCACTACGCAACACATCCCAAGACAGCATAATTTAATGCAACGCATTCCAAGACAGCATAACTTAATGCAA
>NC_091165.1:28687877-28740377 GCF_040958095.1 Procambarus clarkii | reverse complement strand
TGGAGTAAATGAGAAGGAGGAGGGGAGGTGAAGGGGAAATAACTGCTGAGAATGAGGAAGAGGAGGAGGCAGAAGAGGAGAAGAAGGAGAAGAGAGTATTTAGAGATAAGTTGTAACCCACGGGGAGGAGGGGGGAACTACAACAGCTCCGCCAGTTAGTTCACAAGTACTCTCAAGATCTATTTAAACCTGGATGTATTTTCGTCAGAGAACTTATTCCAGGAAGATCGTTGTCCTGTCGTCCGGGTACCTGACGACGGACGCTGTTAGATGGCAACCAGGCGGGTAGTTGATGACGGTCACTGCTGGATGGCCGCCAACCGAAGGACCTCTACATACGAGGACGTCCTGGAATTAGTTTTCCTGGAAAATCCTTGCGCTCTCGAGCGGGTACGTGAAAGCAATCAATGCTGGACGTCAGTAAAGCCAAGAGTCTCCACGGGGAAACACAAATTTTATAATTACTTTTTAAACGTTGATGATTTTGCTCTAAGTAGATGGTTTTATTGCTTTAATTCGTGGAAATAACGCGCCCACACACACACACACACACCCAAGGGGGCTGGTGGCTGAGTGGACAGCGTTCTAGACTCGTAAACCTAGGGACCGGGGTTCGATCCCCGCACCCGGCGGAGACAGATGGGCGGAGTTTTCTTAACCCTGATGCTCCTGTTACCTAGCAGTAAATAGGTACCTGGGAGCTACACAGCTGCTACAGCCTGCTTCCTGTGTGTGTGTGTGTGTGTGTGTGTGTGTGTGTGTGTGTGTGTGTGTGTGTGTGTGCGTGTGTGTGTGTGTGTGTGTGTGTGTGTAGAGAACAAAATAAACAAAATTAGTTAGTAGTTAGTAACAGTTGATTGATTGACAGTTGAGAGGCGGGCCGAAAGAGCAGAGCTCAACCCCCGCAAGCACAACTAGGTGAATACGCACACACACACACACACCCTTAGGGGATATGAACTACGAGGAGAGACTACGGGAACTAAAGCTCACGTCGTTGAAAGACGGAAGAGTTATGGGAGACATGAGCACCACATAAAAGATTCTCAGAGGAATTAAAATAAAAAAAGTTTATTTAACACAGGGGGGTATACGCACACGAGGACACATGTAGAAACTGAGTACTCCAAATAAGCCATTATCAAAAACCATTTTAGTGTCAGAGGAGTAGACAAATGGAATGCATTAGGCAGTGATGTGGTGGAGGCAGACTCCATGCACAGTTTCAAATGTAGATATGATTCCTGCACACCAGTTGATTGACGGCTGAGAGGCGGGACCAAAGAGCCGAAGTTCAACCCCTGCAAGCGCAAATAGGTGAGTACATACATTCATCTTACGGAGGTGAATTAATACTCCCAGAAGTGTCCGGATTCTTAAGGAGGCGGAAATGCCTTGTTGCCTCCTCACAGTTGAAGGGGGACCTCAACGCGGCCTTCAGGGGCCGTAGTGGAGTGACACAGAATTGAGTGAGCCTCCCCTCTGGGGGGGGGGGGTGTGCACTCAAGCCCACTCACACACCCATTCACACTCACACTCACACGGGAATTCTGATTCTAACTCACACTGGCACACACTTGTTTAGTGACATTAGAATATGTTCAACACACACTCACAGGCGCAGTTATACCCGCATGTCCACGCACTCAAACACACACTTGCATAGGATCGCACGCGCTCTCGCACGCCTCTCAAACAATCATACCACGTACTCACATATACTCTCGCTCAGTTTCTCACTCGCACGCAATCGCACTCTTCCATTCTCTCTCTCTCTCTCTCTCTCTCTCTCTCTCTCTCTCTCTCTCTCTCTCTCTCTCTCTCTCTCTCTCTCTCCCTCTCTCTCTCCCTCTCTCTCTCCCTCTCTCTCTCTCTCTCTCTCTCTCTCTCTCTCTCTCTTTCACACACACGGAAACACCGTCTGCCCTCCCCATCAATCTCCCTCTCCACCTTCCATCCATCCCCCCCCCCATTCCCCCTACCCCCCCTCCTTCGCGAAACCTAGCCTAATAAGCATTTCCTCGCGGATTCATTTTTTTCATTTACCATTGGTTCAAGTTTCTTAATATAACATTCGCTCCTTTTTTTCTAACGAGATATTTTGTTTCAAGTTGTGAGATGAGAACGGCGAGAGAGAGAGAGAGAGAGAGAGAGAGAGAGAGAGAGAGAGAGAGAGAGAGAGAGAGAGAGAGAGAGAGAGAGAGAGAGAGAGAGAGAAACAGCTATACAGGTGAACAGAGCGACGCGCACTCGCGTGCCTGCACTCAAACTCATACACTAACATAATAGTTTTTCTTTTGTTATAATAATGCCTCAAGTTCCTTAAGTCCACTCCATTCCTATCCCCCTATCCCCTCACTCCAGCCCTCCCTCTCTTCTTCCCCTTCCCTCCCCTCTCCACCCCCTCCCCTCCCCTCTCTATCCCCCCCTCCCCTCAACATCCTAAACTCCCCCCCACCAATACGAGAGTTATCCAGCTCTCAGTATTGGCACTCCCTGGCACTGTGCATTATTGATGTGGGGGGTGCCTCAAGGCACAGTCCCCCCCCCACCATCCCTCGATTCCCCTCCCCCCCTCTATCCTCATGCCAAGCAAATTAGACTACTTTAGTGCTGAAAGGGAAAGGGAGTAGCGGAAGCAGATTGAGGTGGGCGGAGGAGGGAGGCAGTGGATTGGGGATGCAGGAGAGGATTGGGGATGGGGGGGGCGAGGTAGGAGCGAGACGAAGGGATAGTTTGGTAATGAAGAATCTGAGGGATGGGAAAGAAGAGGCAGCGGGTGATGGGGATAGGAAGTAAAGACGGTGACAAGATGGTTAAAGGGAGGCATAAGGGGACTTTAGGGAAAGAGATAAGCAGGGAGAGCTTACGGGCTATTCATGCCCGTGCCACCTCTTGGGTGGCTTAATCTTTATCAATCAATCGGATAACAAATGAGACTAGTATGTCGGCGCAGGTGGAGAGTGTGTGTGTGTGTGTGTGTGTGTGTGTGTGTGTGTGTGTGTGTGTGTGTGTGTGTGTGTGTGTGTGTGTGTGTGTGCTATCCTTCTAATCCACAGCCTCCTGCTGCTGCTCCACATCTTCCTGCTTCAACAAAGGTGCTCCCCGATCCCTGCCCCACATGTTATCGTCATCTCCAAGCTATCTCCTTCTCGGGGCACTAGTTTTCCATTACATTTCTGTTCCCTTGAATTATTACACTTTCCCTTTTTCTGTTCCGCCTCCCGGCCGGGTCTTCGTCATGGTTACTCTTGGGGATAGTTCATAATGGTTGGGTGGTTTGGGACCCCTTCTGTGGTATTATCTCGCGTATATACGCCAGGCGTATGATGAGATATGAACGTTAATGAATAATATAGCAAACTACAATATGCATGCACACAGACACACACACACACACACACACACACACACACACACACACACACACACACACACACACACACACACACACACATACACACACACACATTTTAAAATTAGGTATGATAGGGAAATGGGACAGGAGTCATTGCTGTAAACAACCGATGGCTGGAAAGGCGGGATCCAAGAGCCAATGCTCGATCCTGCAAGCACAAATAGGTGAGTACACACACACGCAAACACACACACACACACACACACACACACACACACACACACACACACACACACACACACACACACACGCAAACACACACACACACACACACACACACACACACACACACATACACACACACACACACACACACACACACACACACACACACACACACACACACACACACACACACACACACATACACACACACACACACACACACACACACACACACACACACACACACACACACACACACACGCGCGGGTCACCAAGTGTTGGTTCATGGATTGCACACCACTCAAGTGTTGACGTGAACTAGTACAAGTGTTCACCAATATGTTCACTCGGACGCGGTGAAGGGTCACCGCCTCGGCAGTCACTCAGGGCGATGACATGCAGAGAAATGTTGAGATTCCCGGGAATTCGTGCATAGCCTCGTTACAAGTACAGTTACAAGTGCCTGAGTAGACTTTGTTCCAGCTTCGTTGTGTCTACTACTACTTCGAGCGTCCAGTGATATTAGACATGAGAGAGAGACAGAGAGAGAGAGAGAGAGAGAGAGAGAGAGAGAGAGAGAGAGAGAGAGAGAGAGAGAGAGAGAGAGAGAGAGAGAGAGAGAGAGAGAGAGAGAGAGAGAGAAACAGGCATTCAATATTATTCCACAGAAAACGGCGACACACGGATATAACTCCTCTATAACAATACCAAACGATCCAGACCTCATAATAGGGAGATGTGATCTCCTAGTGGATGGCATCCAGTCGCCTTACAAGGGGGGGGAGGGGGGTTCGATCCCCCAATCGTCAGATAAAATACGATTGTTATCTACGCGAATAGTCTCGATAATTGGAATATTCTTGAACGATGTGTATTCAAATTATTTCATTTGTTTCTTAAGAGATGATTTCCTACCGTCACCGGAAGGCAAAAGAGATTGAGAAAACATGATCAAGACGTAAAAAGTCCTCAGAGGAATTGACAAGGCAGGTGATAGATTACTTGGAATAGACGGACAACTAATTACACAAACGATCTACAAATTAAGACATTTATAATGAATTATTTCAAAGCAATTAAGAGCAGGAAGCAGACTCCGCGAAGACACTTTAAATGTTGGTATGACCGAGCCCAATAGGCTCCGGCTACATGTACACAACTTAATGGAAGTTGAGACGGGACCAAAGAGCTGAACCTCAACTCTTGTAACAAAAACCAGATGAGTACAGCATCACAGCCCGTCCTCATGTTGCCAAAACGGACAGAAAATGGTGTACTAACTCACCGGGCGACCCACACACCCACACACAGAAAGCGTGAATATTTGTGAGTAGCTATGATTGGTGAGGAAAAGTTACACAGTCACCCCTTCCTCTGACTCCCTTCACCCACAGTCCCCACAGTCCCCACCACCTCCAACTTCCCCCCACACCCCATGATCTGCCCCTCCCCCCACACCCCACGCGGGCACCACCCCGGCACCTCCCCCTCTGTTATGTAAACACCAACAGCATTATCTATTCTATCCCGACCGCTAAAGGACCCTTGATTTAGATTGGAGAAATGCGTGAATACCAGACATTGTGTGAGAGAGAGAGAGAGAGAGAGAGAGAGAGAGAGAGAGAGAGAGAGAGAGAGATAGAGAGAGAGAGAGAGAGAGAGAGAGAGAGAGAGAGAGAGAGAGAGAGAGAGAGAGAGAGAGAGATAGAGAGAGAGAGAGAGAGAGAGAGAGAGAGAGAGAGAGAGAGAGAGAGAGAGAGAGAGAGAGAGAGAATTTTAATATTACCTGTATTTTCTTTTACCTCTTATTTTTTTTATTTTTAATTGCGTTCCAGTACTCAATGTTGCAGCACCATTGTCAACGCTGGAGAGACGTACATATATATATATATATATATATATATATATATATATATATATATATATATATATATATATATATATATATATATATATATATAGCATCTTTTGGAACCGGTTATCGAATGTGGCTCTACGGTATCTTCTTCCAAGAACTTTCATCATTTTGCTTTGCATAATCCGTGTAAGATCTTTTTAACATCTCTTCGGCTCATTCACATCCCCACAAAAAAAAAGATATATATAAATATAAGACAAAACTGAACTCGAAATATATATATATATATATATATATATATATATATATATATATATATATATATATATATATATATATATATATATACATTTAAGAAGTTTAGATTAAAGAAAGACCTGGATAAATATTGGTTTGGAAACAGGGTTGCCGAATTGCGTAGCATATTACTGAGTAATATAATAGACGTGGGATTCCTTGGTTGTTTCAAGCATAGGCTAGACATATATGATTGTTTCAAGCGTAGGTTAGACATACATACGAATGGGATAACATGGTCTCTTCCCTCCCCCCTTATTCTTCCAGTTTCTTCCCCTCCCTCAAATCACCCAGGATCCTCCCTCCCTCTACTCTCCCTGGCCCCTCCCTCCCTGGCCCCTCCCTCCCTCTCCCTCCCTCTCCCTGGCCCACCTGCCTCAGGCCTCTCCATCACTCACCTTCTCTCACCTGCTGCTCTTACTTGCCTCACCTTTAACCTTCAATTATTCACCAGCTTCTTCCCACACACAGTTGTGCTAACCTCCCCTTTATCTCCCCCCCTCTCTCTCCCCCCCTCTCTCTCCCCCTCTCCCTCTCCGTGCTTCCACCCCTGTTTCTCTTTCTCTCTCTCTCACTCCGTCTCACTCACTAGCCGAACTCCCTCTCTCTTTTTACATGTGTGTGTGTGTGCAGAAGTAGACGACTTCTGACTCCTATCTGCAGGCTTAGAGCGTTCCCTTCTTTTTGCTTATGTTGTCTTACCCCTTACCCCGTCTCTCTCTCTCTCTCTCTCTCTCTCTCTCTCTCTCTCTCTCTCTCTCTCTCTCTCTCTCTCTCTCTCTCTCTCTCTCTCTCTCTACTCACCTATCCACCCAACTTGGGTTCTAAGGGAACAGCACGGACCCTTGACCCTCTTTGGTCCCTTCCTGACCCTCCCTGGCTCCCCCCTCATCCTCCCTACCTCCCCCTTACATTCCCTGGCTCCCCCCTCATCCTCCCTACCTCCCCCTTACATTCCCTGGCTCTCCCCTCACCCTCCCTACCTCCCCCTTACATTCCCTGGCTCCCCCTCACCCTCCCTATCTCCCCCCTTACATTCCCTGGCTCCCCCTCACCCTCCCTATCTCCCCCCTTACATTCCCTGGCTCCCCCTCACCCTCCCTACCTCCCCCCTTACATTCCCTGGCTCCTTGACCCTAGATGAATGACGGCGCCTGTGCTGACCTGCTGAACACACACCAGTGGGAGGTCAGCTGGGCCCTGCCGGATGTGGTCAAGGGAGGGAAGGGGCCGGATTTATCATTTTTGTTTGTGTTCCCCCTCTCTCACTTTTTTATTTCTGTTTGTTTCCCCTCTCTCTCTCTCTCTCACTTTATTGCTCGCGCGGTATCTCCGTCCCGCTGTCGATTTCTCTCTCTTTTTTTTCCCCATTGGTTGCAGTTTTCTCCTTGTTTTGAGTCGCTTGTTCTCTCTCTTATTCTCTCGGTATTATTATATTGGCACTAGAAGCCTATTATAAGATGCTAGAAATACCTTTATATATCTCTCTCTCTCAGTGTATGTAGTCCAGGATTAATCTCACAGTGTATACTACTCACAGGTATGTGGGGCTACACCTCTCAGTGTATGTAGTCCAGGATTAATCTCTCAGTGTATGTAGTCCAGGATTAATCTCTCAGTGTATACTACTCACAGGTATGTGAGGCTACACCTCTTAGTGTATGTAGTCCAGGATTAATCTCTCAGTGTATGTAGTCCAGGATTAATCTCTCAGTGTATACTACTCTCACAGGTATGTGGGGCTACACCTCTCAGTGTATGTAGTCCAGGATTAATCTCTCAGTGTATGTAGTCCAGGATTAATCTCTCAGTGTATACTACTCACAGGTATGTGGGGCTACACCTCTCAGTGTATGTTGTCCAGGATTAATCTCTCAGTGTATGTAGTCCAGGATTAATCTCCCAGTGTATACTACTCACAGATATGTGGGGCTACATCTCTCAGTGTATGTAGTCCAGGATTAATCTCTCAGTGTATACTACTCACAGGTATGTGGGGCTACACCTCTCAGTGTATGTAGTCCAGGATTAATCTCAGTGTATACTACTCACAGGTATGTGGGGCTACACCTCTCAGTGTATGTAGTCCAGGATTAATCTCAGTGTATACTACTCACAGGTATGTGGGGCTACACCTCTCAGTGTATGTAGTCCAGGATTAATCTCAGTGTATACTACTCACAGGTATGTGGGGCTACACCTCTCAGTGTAACATCGTTGGGTGTAAGTTGGTATTAAGGAGAGTGCTGCTTGCTATAGTCGTAGTGAGGAGTAGAGTTTGGGTAATATTCCAGAGGATACAGTAACCACACAGCAACGCTAATTTATCGTTGGTTTAACGCAATCAACGTTGAACTGACGTTAAACTTGGATACTGTACCCAGAATGCTTAATGGGTTTTCGGCTACATCGCCATCATTAGTGCTAAGTAGAATTAAGCTACTTCAATCTACTTTTGCTCTGATGAAGGCGTGTAGCCGAAAACCCGTTATATATATATATATATATATATATATATATATATATATATATATATATATATATATATATATATATATATATATATATATATATATATATATATATATATATAAACTATTAAACGAGAATAGTTTTGCTGTTTTGTAGCTCACGTGTTCGATTCACCACTAAGAGATCCGGCTTCATTACTCGGGCAGGACGTGTACGATTGGGCACGTTGACTTTCATCTGATGCTTCTCTTCACCTAGCAGTTAACTGGGCACCAGGGAGTTAGACAAGAGTTGTGGGTCGCATCCTGGGGGAAGATCAGTGGTTAGCTTGGGGAGGAGGGAGAAGGGGAAAAGTTTATAAGCCAAAGTACAGACTCCCTTTTCCCGACAACATGAATAATTTTGAACAAATAAGTACAGTTACCCCCGACAAATATAGTCTAAGATGTTTGTTTTCTTTGATGCGTTAATACACTTTCTATTGAGTAACGTCACGAGCGATAACTAAGCTCATATCCAAAGCGCATAATCGTTCCCACATAATCGTCTTTGATATACCAGATATGGTTATAATAATCCTTTCAGATCTCCAATACCCACATACCACAATCCCCACCACAATCCCTACCACCAACAACAACAATATCCAGAACTCGTTAAAATACTCGCACCCCCCCCTTCCCCCAAAAGGTATATTCAGAACTGGTTGTAACAATCCATCTATTCTTCCCCACGATGGATTGATTGTTACCGCCGTAGGAAGATTGTTTATTGTGCACCTCATACTCGCCTTGTGAGCGGTAGCGCAAAAAAAAAAGGATTACAGAGGGTACAAAAGGTCTTTATCAGGCCTTAAAGGAAATTTTTATATTAACAATTTCATCTTACTTGCCCCGCCTTATAATTATAATGTCAGCTAGTTACAAAACAAAAATCCTTACAATACCTACGTATTTACGTAAATTATTATATATATTGATGATAGGTCTTTTGATAATGCATAAAATATGTAGATATGGGGATATTTCAGGATTATAGAAGAGCTGTTGTTTATAATTATTGTTATCAGTCTTCACACTACACAGGTTATTTCTAAGCGAAATATGGATAGAGTATAAGGGTTTCAGATATTTTATCATTTGCCCGAAACGCCCGAAACGCTTTGCGTAATAGTGGTTTTAGGCATTGTTTGTACTAGCTCTATCTATAAGTCCACCAATCTTTGTAAAAATCTCTTGTATGTATGTACCTTACCTAAATAAACATTTATTTATTTGCAATAAGATGGTTTGCTATTTCATGTCGCGTGAGTTTAGATTCATCTCTAAATGGCTCAATTTTTTTCACAGTCTAAGATGTAATGCTCAAGTGTGCGTGTCCCTGTTTTTATCCATATACTTTACATTTTACTTCATCCAGATCCCTATACAAGCCCAACTGTCAGGAATACATGTAGCCAAGTCTCATTCGAGCTGTGATAACGTCTGATAGTCTGCTCATGCTCGTCCCTTGCCCCATTACACATGTTTTAAGTGACACATCTCTGTGATAAACAAAGGATCTGCTGGTTCCAATTTGCACTAATCTACTTTCTTTAAATTCACTTAAGAGTTTTCTTCTAATGATGCTTTTAATGGATTTATCTGTTAGCTCAATATTATGCTCAACATTGTCATTATTTACTGCAAATATATATATATATATATATATATATATATATATATATATATATATATATATATATATATATATATATATATATATATATATATATATATATATATATATATATATGTCTGGCCTCGGAGACAAGCAGGTTACAGGTTATTGTATGTTGTATAATGTTAGTCGTGAGGAAAGGGAGTCAGAAATAATCAAGCTGTCTACTACAATGCTTTCAATTAATTTTGAGTGTTACAATATTGCTACCAGTTCAACTTCCAGGGTGGCTGCCCAGTTACTGACTCAGATGCTGTCCAATTGTAGTTCCATCAGGCTGATGAACAATAAACAACACTTGCCGCCCTCCCTGTAACTGGTTATAACAATCCTACCATCCCCACGGGATATATCCAGATCTGGATATAATAATCCTTCTCACTCCCCGCTCCCTAACCACTCCTCGTCTCTCTAACTCGAGTCCACAAGTTGGAAAACACTCAATATTTCATCAACACCTGTAGTGACGCAGCGAGGATTTTTTTTCATTCCTTTATAGTCTCCCCTTCAAAGTGAGTCGCCAGGCGTTGAGTTACTACCCCGTGCTCTCTAGACGGTGCTCACAGTGATAGACACTCAAGCGTTCTTTCACAGTTGGGCGCTCGATCTAGTGGGACTTCCTTCCCTCAAATGGCGCCTCGATGACCCGCCAGCCAGCCAGCCAGCCTTTCGTGTTTACCAGCCCCGTCCTCACAAACAATGGGCCAACTGGTTGTTAACCCCGCCGCCAAATCTCACTGCTTAGGACTGACAACCACTTGACACAAGGGCTAACAACTGATGGAATTTGAACTTCTCTTCCGGGTTTGTGAGTGGCATATCTCTCTCTCTCAATGGTTCTCACTACCTGTTGATTGACGGTTGAGAGGCGGGACCAAAGAGCCCCAGAGCTCAACCCCCCGTAAGCACAACTAGGTGAGTACAACTAGGTGAGTACACATTCTGCAAATGCAAACAATTGTCTATTGCGACACAAAACACCTGACATAACCTAACCTAGATCTAACTAAGTAAGTATTAATAATATTCATCAATATCAATTTATGTTCGATGCATATCTTTGTTCCTCAGTACGTCAAAACTGACGAACGTGCATTTGGGGGTCGGCCGCAGCTTGGATGAGCATAGTTTGAGGAAGGGTCGTGTATAAAGTGATATTCACTCATAAATATGAGGCGACAACTTAACGACCATCTGATCATTGTTTATGAGGAGGGGCTGGTTGCCGATACTAATGTGAGAGAGAGAGAGAGAGAGAGAGAGAGAGAGAGAGAGAGAGAGAGAGAGAGAGAGAGAGAGAGAGAGAGAGAGAGAGAGAGAGAGAGAGAGAGAGAGAGAGAGGGAGGGAGAGAGAGAGAGAGAGAGAGAGAGAGAGAGAGAGAGAGAGAGAGAGAGAGAGAGAGAGAGAGAGAGAGAGAGAGAGAGAGAGAGAGAGAGAGAGAAAGAGAGAGAGAGAGAGAGAGAGAGAGAGAGAGAGAGAAAGAGAGAGAGAGAGTGTCAAGCCTCCCCACTTAAATTTATTCTCAAATCCCATTCCAGGAAATTCCCAAATGGATTCCAGGACTTCAGCGGCGGAAATCTCAAATAAAACATATTTGCGGCCACACTCAAGGGAATTTCCAAGACGAACTCCCACTCAAGCGGTAGTCCCAAAGGTATCTACATACTCCCACTCAAGAGGTACTCGAAAACACGGAATAATCCGGTCAAGTGCCTTCTGGGATCACATTCAATATTATTCTGTCCCACTTCCTTCTCTCTTAACCACCCCCACCCCCCACCCACCCAAAAAAAATAGAACCTCGCTCTAGCGACTTTCTGGAATATACTCAAGCGATGGTTTTCGTACCGACGGTCAATTCTGTTCTCTAATTGGTCGTTGGAACTCCAGGTCGAGCCCTGATTGGCTGCTTACTGATATTTACGTTCAAAAGGGGCGACTGAAATTGACCCACCGGCGACCCGGCATCCTATAACCCTCAATTTCTCTTATTCTTGCCGCAAACGAACTATTTCTTCATTCCCATTCCAGGTAGACTTAGTTTTTCGCCTCATTCCAGCTGGAGAGAGAGAGAGAGTGTAACGGGGGGTGGGGGAAATAGCTCTATCTTGACCATTATTCCACCCCCCAGTTAACTAACGAGGCCGGGGGAAACAGCTCTCTCTAGTCCGTTATCCCGTCCCCAGTTAGCTAACTATTCTAGAGCACCTCCAGAGTTCCTAAGGCCGCCTCTCTCGTTCAACACCTTGTAAACCTAGGTATTTGACTACCTAGGTGCTAAGACTACAAGGCGCCGTAACTGGATCAGCTACCCGAAACTCTAGAGAGAACTCTAGAATACAAAATCATTTTGCCACAAACGTATAAGAGAAAACGAAAGGAAAGAAATGAATAGTGAAGTAATTAGTGAGGGCTTGGGGGTGAGAGGGAGAGAGGTGGGAGGAGCGAGGAGGGTCATTAGCTGAAAGTGAGAGTTTAGAGAGGGGGTGGAGGGAGAGGTGTAGATAGGTAGAAGTAGAAGAGTAGATAGTAGACGTAGAAGAGTAGATAGTAGAAGACGAAATGCTGCCACCATCCATTCATGATCATTACATACAAGACAAGGAATGGAACTTGCCTGTATCACAAAATTCTCAAAAGATGTTATCATGAGTTCATTATTAGTATGTTCCCTCTGTACCATGTACTCCTTAAAATCAGGGAACCAATAATCCCCGAGGCTTTCTCACCTCAACTCTAAGCTCTAGGGAACAAAGTTAAACACAATTTAAATAATAAATTCATAATTATATTTCCCATGAAGTATCATAATTTAGCAATTCAATTAAAATGTTCCAGTTTAATATGCAAAGTGAGTCATCATCCAAGAATTCGAGAACCCTACAACTTGACTGCCCCTGATCATCACACAACATATGTAAACACGACCAAGTCACCTCACTGTTCACTCACCGAGGACGGAGTCTAAGTTGAATAGAGAGGGGGGGGGGGTCTGTAGCTTGACAGAGACTGTCTCGCCCCTGCCGGCCGACAGCCTCCCTGATAGGGCTGTCTTCTCTCTGCTCTCCTGGCTCGTCTGCTGCTCTGTCTGTTAATGCTCTTTCTGGATAGCTCTCCGAGTTTATATTGGGGAACCTAGTAGCTAACTCCGCCCACAAATAGATAGCCTCCGGCACTACCAAGCCACTCCTTAAACGTCGGCTTGTTTGAAGGCTACCAGACTACAATTAAGAGCTTAGCGGAAGCAAGGTGAAATTCTCATGATCTGACCTCAGGTCACTTGAGGTCATTAACGCTTTGAGGTGTGAGATCTCAGGCAGACAACTGGCGCCTCTCAGATCCTTGTCTGTGACTCATGTACTCTATATATATTTTAAATAACCTAACCCAAACACTTTTACAGTGTTACATCTCCCCTTCTCCCCGAAATAAAGTTTTTGCAACACTGCTAAAGCAAGCTAGCTGTGTGCAACAACTTTATTAACGAAAAAAATACATCCTAGCTAAACAAATATACAACATCCTACTCTAAAAAATGAAATATATAGACAGACGTCCATTGTCTCTGGCTGGGCGACGTCACTGCTTGGTCTTGTAGATAATCCTGTACCACCTTTCTTCAACACAACTGCCTCCGTCGCTTCTCCGTCGTTAACGCACAACAACACTTGGTCAACCCGAAAGCCGTTACTACTTGAACTGTGCACAGGACCGTGGAATTCGGTTGTCCCAGCTGATCTGTAATTGGCCCTACGTCAGTCACCATGAGAGACGTATATTGGGGTTCTTCACAGCTATAGGGACTACAAGTTTCGAGACCTTCATATAGTTGCCAACAGTAGAAATCCCATCCTACTCTTCTTCCTCCCTGTTGCTCCAGCACGCCTCCTTCAGAGAGCTACTTCTGACAGCCACATCAAGTCTGCATGACACAGGAAGAATCACTCAACAGAGCTACCTGCTTGCAGGAGGGGCGGCCAGTTAAGGCAAACGATCCTGTCTTGCAATTACGCTCCATGCAATGATGCTGATACCAGCAAGGGACACGAGGCATCGTGTCTCACTCAGCTTGTCTTATCTTCTTCTTCTTTCTTCTTTCTTCTTTCTTCTCTCTTCCTTCTTCTCTCTTCCTTCTTCTCTCTTCCTTCTTCTCTCTTCTTTCTTCTCTCTTCTTTCTTCTCTCTTCTTTCTTCTCTCTTCCTCCTCCCATGGGTCTTTGACAAGCGACCTGGGGTCCATTGGGGTCCGTCCGTCCTGGGGTCCATCCTGGGTAGACCGATGTTGGTGGGACAGACTGGAGTCGTTGTTGCTCCTCTTCCATCTTTACTGGGTCGTCTGGGGTCGTCTGCAGAACGACCTGGGGTCCACTGGGGGTCCGTAAGTCTTGGGGTCCACTGGGGTCCGTCCGTCCTGGGGTCCACTGGGTAGACCAATGTTGACCGACCGAGAGGACTGCATCTTGGGGTCCCCGGGGTGGTGGTGGTGGTGGAACCATGACCTCCAGGTAGCGGGCTGGTCGTCAAGGTGGTGATAAATGCCCGTGAGTATGGCACACAGCAGCCGTCTCCCTCTTCTGTATGTGCGTCTCTCCTCTCTTCTGGCTCCCACCTGTGGATGAACATAAAGGCGACAATACCGTGCTCACAAGATGTTTGTGTGACCCTGTCGTTTGTATAGGGTTACACAGTCCTATCATACCGCTCTCCTCCTGGCAACAACTACACTTCAATTTTTAATAATTCAATTAACTCTGAATGATATTGACTTGGTGGAACATAAAACAGTAACAGAGTAAAGTTAGAGAAGAGAGAATAAGGTCATCACTACTTTTAACTTGTCACAAAAAAAAATCAACACTAATAGACAAAACACTAGCCTAAACTTAACTGTACCGTTCCTAATCTTAAGTACATAATTAACCATTACTCCCACCCTTAACCTACAGCCACCTACGTGACCCAGAGTGTTTCCCTAGCTTCTCCGCCGGTAAACAACTCCCAAACTGTTGTCACCCCTGTGACCAGACTATCTAACGTCGAGCGTCCCCAACGTGAAGTCTACTGACACACTAGTCCACACTAGCATGCTGTACAATACCAGTACACCTCGGGTTATTGCGTTCAAATGGAGTAAAACAGTCGATCGCAATAATCTGAGCAGAACCACACTTAAACTACTTAAGAACTACACCTGCCACTCCCACTGACCTGGAGACCAGCGGTGGCTGGGTGTCCCCGTGGGACATGCGAGGTCACCTGTCACACTCAGGTGAGCTCCCCTACCAACACCGCTGAGTTCCCAAATCACCAAATCTTATCACTAACATTAATCACTACACACGCAAGTTCTGGTGAACATTCCCTGAACACCACAAAACACAAAAAATCACTAAAACCACAACACCAGAGAATCACAATCTCCTAACCTGAACAAAGTTCGCTAACTCGCGAATAATAAACACCTGTCAAGATCTCCCTGATAGCGCCTGAGCGGCAAAAGACACGTGGGACTGAACAATGTTAAAAGAACACCAACTACCTACAACATTGTTCAACACCGCTGCCATCATTGTAACGGGGGGTGGGGGAAATAGCTCTATCTTGACCATTATTCCACCCCCCAGTTAACTAACGAGGCCGGGGGAAACAGCTCTCTCTAGTCCGTTATCCCGTCCCCAGTTAGCTAACTATTCTAGAGCACCTCCAGAGTTCCTAAGGCCGCCTCTCTCGTTCAACACCTTGTAAACCTAGGTATTTGACTACCTAGGTGCTAAGACTACAAGGCGCCGTAACTGGATCAGCTACCCGAAACTCTAGAGAGAACTCTAGAATACAAAATCATTTTGCCACAAACGTATAAGAGAAAACGAAAGGAAAGAAATGAATAGTGAAGTAATTAGTGAGGGCTTGGGGGTGAGAGGGAGAGAGGTGGGAGGAGCGAGGAGGGTCATTAGCTGAAAGTGAGAGTTTAGAGAGGGGGTGGAGGGAGAGGTGTAGATAGGTAGAAGTAGAAGAGTAGATAGTAGACGTAGAAGAGTAGATAGTAGAAGACGAAATGCTGCCACCATCCATTCATGATCATTACATACAAGACAAGGAATGGAACTTGCCTGTATCACAAAATTCTCAAAAGATGTTATCATGAGTTCATTATTAGTATGTTCCCTCTGTACCATGTACTCCTTAAAATCAGGGAACCAATAATCCCCGAGGCTTTCTCACCTCAACTCTAAGCTCTAGGGAACAAAGTTAAACACAATTTAAATAATAAATTCATAATTATATTTCCCATGAAGTATCATAATTTAGCAATTCAATTAAAATGTTCCAGTTTAATATGCAAAGTGAGTCATCATCCAAGAATTCGAGAACCCTACAACTTGACTGCCCCTGATCATCACACAACATATGTAAACACGACCAAGTCACCTCACTGTTCACTCACCGAGGACGGAGTCTAAGTTGAATAGAGAGGGGGGGGGGGTCTGTAGCTTGACAGAGACTGTCTCGCCCCTGCCGGCCGACAGCCTCCCTGATAGGGCTGTCTTCTCTCTGCTCTCCTGGCTCGTCTGCTGCTCTGTCTGTTAATGCTCTTTCTGGATAGCTCTCCGAGTTTATATTGGGGAACCTAGTAGCTAACTCCGCCCACAAATAGATAGCCTCCGGCACTACCAAGCCACTCCTTAAACGTCGGCTTGTTTGAAGGCTACCAGACTACAATTAAGAGCTTAGCGGAAGCAAGGTGAAATTCTCATGATCTGACCTCAGGTCACTTGAGGTCATTAACGCTTTGAGGTGTGAGATCTCAGGCAGACAACTGGCGCCTCTCAGATCCTTGTCTGTGACTCATGTACTCTATATATATTTTAAATAACCTAACCCAAACACTTTTACAGTGTTACAAGAGAGAGAGAGAGAGAGAGAGAGAGAGAGAGAGAGAGAGAGAGAGAGAGAGAGAGAGAGAGAGAGAGAGAGAGAGAGAGAGAGATCACTTTCGTTACTTCTGTCCACCTTGGCGTTCAGAATGATCGCGAGGCCCATTCCGGATTGATAATAATAATACTCGTTATTATTAGTCTGTCTTATATCCCTCTTACTCAATTATTCCTGTCTGAAGTCTAGAATCACGATTCTAAGGCTGACCTGAAGCTTAAATCATTCCTTAATTCCCAAAAGCTTTAGCTTTTGTGGCATTCGTAATTCTCAGTCATATATATGTACTTCAGCTTGAAACGTCACATGTGCCAAGTACTATACCATGAGGTTACTTTCAGGTTACTTTGAGAATACATTGAGGTTAACTTAAGGTTATCTCGAAATTACCTTGAGGCGCTGCCGTGGATCAATGTCCCTCGGCTCAGTCTCTCATCAGACCAATCTTTGTATACGTCATTCCGTGTACAAAGTTTATATTGCCATGCGCGCGCGTGTGAGTGTGTGTGTGTGTGTGTGTGTGTGTGTGTGTGTGTGTGTGTGTGTGTGTGTGTGCGTGTGTGAGTATTTTACTAAAATCCATAGGGAAAAAAGGATTCATTTCTTTATGATAACAAATGGGTAAATTGGATGTATTAGAACAGGATGTGGAACAGAGAGAACCTTTAATCCCTGTAACTAACAACCAATTAAAAGGAAAGGCCGAGCCCGAGAGCTAAAGCCAAACCCCTTCACACACACACACACACACACATACATACACATGGGTAAATTCACTTTAAAAGGCCAAGTAGGTATTTTTTTCCCTTTTTCATATTACACCAACATCTTCCTGTATCTCCACCATCACCAATATTACCTATAAATATAAAAAATAAAATTTTTAAATACGCACAACAGACCACACCACAAAATGCACACTGCCAGAAATGACATTTTTTCCCATGGGCGTCTCTGGCCGGGCCTGCGGCAGGTGGCCACCCGTTGAGGCTTCCATTCATATATACTAAGAATAAATATGTGCTATAAATGGTGGGATATATATATGAGCAAATCCACAAGGGCCGTGATGAGGGTTCGAACCTACGTACGGGATGATCCCAGACGCTGCCTTAGTCTGGATTTCTGGATTTGTTTATTTGATCTATCACGCTAGTGTGATCCTGGGGCGCCACTACAGCATCCAGGGGATTTATCTCCTGGCGTTATCTGTCGGAACTTGACATCAGCAGATAACAGGAGCAGACTAAAGTGGATTGCAGGGACGGTCTGAAGGGGCTTAAGTTTGCCGGGGGAGATCAGACTAATAACTTGTGAGATTAACAGTTTGTTTGTCGGAATAATTATCATGAATAACGAAAGAAAATGCTTCTAGAAGAATGAAAATGTTGCCTGAAAACATGAACCAAGCTGCCTGAAATGATAAAAAAAAAATTTGACATAAAATGGGTTACATTTGCATAAATTGAATCAGATAGGTTGATAGCTAATCTGTATATAATTGAAACAATTACCGTACGCGTCATTATATGAAGGAAACTGCAATTGTTTCAAGAAAAGATTTACCAATCTTGGTAAATTGGAATCTTGGAAAAGATTTACCAAGTCACAATCGACTTGAGAATGGTCCAGGACGGACCGAAACGTCGTCGTCCCTTCACCTTCTAGTGTGTGGTCTGGTCAACAAGATTTACCAAATTTATGGGAAAATTTACGCTGTGAGGACTATAGTGCTATAAGCTAACAATAGTGAATGTGAATGTGCAATAGACTAACCAGTAATGTGCAATAGACTAACCAGTGAATGTGCAATAGACTAACCTGTGAATTTATTATCACATACTGTATTCTTAAGATCCACGACCTTTTTTTGTATTAAAATTTTGTATGTTGTGAATATGTGTGGGATATGTGGGTCTATTATACGATTAAATCCGCTTAATAAAAGATGGCCAGGGGATTAACCTCGCTGGGTAATGGGTGAGTTAGCTGGATATAAAATTTTCTGGGGGGTTGTATGTGAAATAGAAAACTTGTTCGGGATTAGCATAACTGAAAATCCGAATGGGATTAATATGTGATTGATGAATAATAACAGAGCTGTGATTGATGAATATCAAAATAACTCTGAGACCGAAATTGGGGTTGACTTTGACCGCCACTAACTTGCCAGACTGAGCGTGAGATCAGTTCTCACTGACCATTCAATCATGCATTAAATGAAAATATCTTTGAAGCAGGGCACACTGCGGGATCGAACCAGCGTCCTAGGCCACGTCAGATGCCTTAACCCATGTACCACAATGTGCTAAAAGTTACCCAACTTGGAGATCCCCCTCCCCTCCCTCCCCCCCACCCTTTTTGGAATTTGGAGACACCGAGCTCGAAGCCTATACAAGTTATATACTACTTAAAATTTACCTACTTAAAATTATCTGCTAGATTAAGGACCTGCCCGAAACGCTGTGCGTACTAGTGGCTTTACAAGAATGTAAATACTGTACTATCCAATGTATTCTCACAAACCCAATGTACCTTCTTGTATATATATAAATAAATAAATAAATAAATAAATAAATAATATATATATATATATATATATATATATATATATATATATATATATATATATATATATATATATATATATATTAATAGTTCACACCAATAATTGCAAAGATAACTCGCGAAATATTCACGATATTATTTTCTAAACGTAAGTGGTCTTAACCTTGACTAAGGTGTTATCATGCTTAAAACACGTGTTATCAACCTTAAAACACGTGTTATCAACCTTAAGACACGTGTTATCAACCTTAAGACACGTGTTATCAACCTTAAGACACGTGTTATCAACCTTAAGATACGTGTTATCAACCTTAAAACATGTGTTATCACCCTAAACATTAATGGACTCTCTCCTAGTGTAAGTGCACTTGAGACCTCCCTCTGAGTGACTTTCATTCACTCTCATTCTACTCACCTGGGGACAAATCAATCACTTGAGCGTCAACTCTGAATATGAAAGGAAATGGGAAGTAGAGTTGGGGTGTGTGGGGAGGAAGGGGGAGGGGGTGTAAGAGGGTGTTTGAGTGCCACTTGAGGGGGGGAGAGAGTGGCACGGCACCTCCGTTCTTCAGAGCCACTCAACCATTGCATAAAACACCTTCTAGAGGGCAACTTGCCTCCATCTTCCTTCTTATCCCTTCTCATTCTTAACCTTGGGTATAACTACCTGTTAGTACTACGGTCTCCAGCACAGGGTTACCTTGAGGTGCTTGCTTTCTTGAGGTGCTTCCGGGGCTTAGCGTCCCCGCGGCCCGGTCGTCGACCAGGCCTCCTTGGAGTAGTTGAGGGTGGGAGTCTGGTAAGGAGATATAAGAAAGACAAGATATCAGAAGGATTCTATAGTCTCAGGCTGAGAGAGAGAGAGAGAGAGAGAGAGAGAGAGAGAGAGAGAGAGAGAGAGAGAGAGAGAGAGAGAGAGAGAGAGAGAGAGAGAGAGAGAGAGAGAGATATCTTAATATATCTCCGCGGAACACTACATAACTATACATTTCTAGTAACCTCGGCATCAGTTCAAAGTAATTAGTTACATATAATGTTTAATAACTTTAAAAAATAAAGTGGATAAGAATAAAGCAATAAAGCCAAGGGGGCACATCTTCACTTACCTAAGCATATTGTTTAGGGAGTATGCTAAGTGCAGTCAAGTCTTGAATGATGTCCCTCGTCTTCCTCGCTCATACCTGCGGGGTATAATGAAGTATACCTTTGTCTTAGCGGGGGTCTTGACAGGGGAACTATCGCGCGCGCGCGCGCGCGTGTGTGTGTGTGTGTGTGTGTGTGTGTGTGTGTGTGTGTGTGTGTGTGTGTGTGTGTGTGTAGTGTGTGTGTGTGTGTGTGTGTGTGTGTGTGTAGTGTGTGTGTGTGTGTGTGTGTGTGTGTGTGTGTGTGTGTGTGTGTAATTACCAAAGTGTAGTTACAGGATGAGAGCTACGCTCTCTCCACTCTGTGTGTGTACTCACCTAATTCACCTAATTGTGCTTGCGGGGGTTGAGCTCTGGCTCTTTGGTCCCGCCTCTCAACCGTCAATCAACTGGTGTACAGATTCCTGAGCCTATTGGGCTCTATCATATCTACATTTGAAACTGTGAATGGAGTCAGCCTCCACCACATCACTTCCTAATGCATTCCATTTGCTAACTACTCTGACACTGAAAAAGTTCTTTCTAACGTCTCTGTGGCTCATTTGGGTACTCAGCTTCCACCTGTGTCCCCTTGTTCGCGTCCCACCAGTGTTGAAAAGTTCGTCCTTGTTTACCCGGTCGATTCCCCTGAGGATTTTGTAGGTTGTGATCATGTCCCCCCTTACTCTTCTGTCTTCCAGTGTCGTGAGGTGCATTTCCCGCAGCCTTTCCTCATAACTCATGCCTCTTAGTTCTGGGACTAGTCTAGTAGCATACCTTTGGACTTTTTCCAGCTTCGTCTTGTGCTTGACACGGTACGGGCTCCATGCTGGGGCCGCATACTCCAGGATTGGTCTTACATATGTGGTGTACAAGATTCTGAATGATTCCTTACACAGGTTCCTGAACGCCGTTCTGATGTTAGCCAGCCTCGCATATGCCGCAGACGTTATTCTCTTTATGTGGGCTTCAGGAGACAGGTTTGGTGTGATATCAACTCCTAGATCTTTCTCTCTGTCTGTTTCATTAAGTACTTCATCTCCTATTCTGTATCCTGTGCCTGGCCTCCTGTTTCCACTGCCTAGTTTCATTACTTTGCATTTACTCGGGTTGAACTTCAACAGCCATTTGTTGGACCATTCACTCAGTCTATCCAGGTCATCTTGTAGCCTCCTACTATCATCCTCTGTTTCAATCCTCCTCATAATTTTTGCATCGTCGGCAAACATTGAGAGGAACGAATCTATACCCTCTGGGAGATCATTTACATATACCAGAAACAGTATAGGTCCGAGGACTGACCCCTGCGGGACTCCACTTGTGACGTCTCGCCAATCTGAGACTTCACCCCTCACACAGACTCGTTGTCTCCTGTTGCTTAGGTATTCCTCTATCCACCGGAGTACCTTCCCTCTCACTCCAGCCTGCATCTCCAACTTTCGCACTAGCCTCTTGTGTGGCACTGTATCAAAGGCTTTCTGACAATCCAAAAATATGCAGTCTGCCCACCCTTCTCTTTCTTGCCTTATTTTTGTTGCCTGGTCGTAGAATTCAAGTAACCCTGTGAGGCAGGACCTGCCATCCCTGAACCCATGTTGATGCTGTGTTACAAAGTTCCTTCGCTCCAGATGCTCCACTAGTTTTTTTCGCACAATCTTCTCCATCAGCTTGCATGGTATGCAGGTTAGGGACACTGGCCTGTAGTTCAGTGCCTCCTGTCTATCCCCTTTCTTGTATATCGGGACTACGTTAGCTGCTTTCCAAATATCTGGCAGTTCCCCTGTTGCCAGTGATTTGTTATACACTATGGAGAGTGGTAGGCTCAGTTCTCTTGCTCCTTCCTTTAGAACCCAAGGGGAGATTCCATCTGGGCCTATAGCCTTCGTCACGTCCAACTCTAGTAAACACTTCCTTACTTCCCCACTGGTAATCTCAAACTCTTCCAGTGGTTCCTGGTTAGCTATTCCCTCACTTACCTCTGGAATTTCTCCTTGTTCTAAGGTGAAGACCTCCTGGAATTTCTTATTCAATTCCTCACACACTTCCTTGTCATTTGTAGTGAATCCTTCCGCCCCTATCCTTAATCTCATAACCTGTTCCTTTACTGTTGTTTTTCTCCTAATGTGGCTATGCAACAATTTAGGCTGAGTCTTTGCCTTGCTTGCGATGTCATTTTCGTATTGTCTTTCTGCCTCTCTTCTCATCCTGACATATTCATTCCTGGCATTCTGGTATCTTTCTCTGCTCTCCAGTGTCCTGTTATTCCTATAGTTTCTCCATGCCCTTTTACTTTGCTGCTTAGCTAGCCTACATCTTTGATTAAACCATGGGTTTCTCATCTTCATTTCTCTGTTTTCCTTTTGGACTGGGACAAACTTGTTTGCTGCGTCCTTGCACTTCTGCGTGATGTAATCCATCATATCTTGGGCCGTCTTTCCCCTGAGCTCTGTTTCCCATGCTATATCTGTTAGGAATTTTCTTATCCCCTCATAGTTTCCCTTTCGGTATGCTAACCTTTTGGTTTCGGTATCCCTCCTCGAGTTCAATAACCCTTCTTCAATCAAGTACTCAAACACCAGTACACTGTGGTCGCTCATTCCTACTGGGTCCTCAAAACCGATTTCTCTTATGTCGGAGTCGTTCAGAGTGAACACTAGGTCGAGTCTCGCTGGTTCGTCATTGCCTCTCATCCTTGTGGGTTCTCCGACATGCTGCGTTAAAAAGTTGCTTGTCACCACCTCCAATAGTTTGGCTCTCCACGTATCCTCGCCTCCATGCGGTTCCTTGTTCTCCCAGTCAATCTTTCCGTGATTGAAGTCGCCCATGATGAGCAGGTGGGATCTATTTCTACAGGCAGCAGAGGCTGCCCTCTCAATTATAGTGTTAACTGCCTTGTTGTTGTTTTCATACTCTTGACTGGGTCTCCTGCCATTTGGTGGAGGGTTGTATATTACTGCTACTACTATTCTTGGTCCTCCCATTGTTATGGTGCCTGCTATGTAGTCTCTGAACTCCTCACAGCCCGGGATGGCCATCTCCATGTGTGGAGATGTCCTCACAGCCATGGGATGGCCATGTGTGTGTGTGTGTGTGTGTGTGTGTGTGTGTGTGTCTGTTCTTATTTGTGTTTTTTTGGGAATGGGCTCCAGCTCCTGGTCCCAATAAATAACTACCCTCCGGTTCTTTTTGACGCTTGTATCGAAGTCTTAGTTTACACATGCCTCCACAACCCCCTCCTCCTCCTCCTCTACGCATAGAGTCGTCCCCAACATCTTCGCATCTTCATTTAGGGAGTTACCCCCTCCCCCTACGACCACCTCCTCTAGTATACATAGGGCCCAACCACATCCCCACCTGGGGATTGGGGGTAGGCGGGGGGGGGAGACACTGGGGATTTGGGGGGGGATGGGGGAGTGTTTGCGAGAGGCTTTTAGCGAGGGAGTTGAGGTAGTATATAGGATTTTTTGGGGGGATGGGTCTATTGGGTGAGGGATTTAGAGTTTGAGGTGGTGCTTGAGCGGTGGGTTGGAGGTGGATTTCGGGGGTGAGCGGGGGGGGGGGGCTAGGGGATGTGTGAGAGGGGGAAACAGTATGATACATTTAGGTGTCAGTGCCCTCCCCCCCCCCCACTATTTTAATTGCTATAATAATACAAGTACTGTATTATTATTTTTATTATTATTATTATTATTATTATTATTATTATTATTATTATTATGAATAAATTTTATTTATGTAAATAATTTAATTTTCATTTAATACTTTCTTTTATTCATTTATATTTAAGAGGAGACGAGAAATGTCTCTTCTTCATCGTGGGGAATAATAATTTTGTGCCAATTACTCTGTTTCCTATTTCCCATTTCGTGAAACAATGAGCTAGTATACAAATTCAGTAAATCATTTCTGTATTCAAATAAATGTATTAAAAGCAAGAAATATATCCAATATTATAAGTCCTCAATCCTCCCTATTTTCCTCTGCCTATTTATACTAAAGGTTTAGAAATAGGGGCCCAATTACTCTCAATTTTATCGTTCCTTGTTTCTATTAGGTTTGGCAGTAGCCGGGGATCAAGGGGAAAAGGGTGGCCAAGAGTGTGCTAAGCCACAGGCCATCTTTAGGGCGTATTTTATCCCATAAGTCAGGGGTAAGTGGCCCTCTACAGCAGCCAAAGGAATATTCCTGTGTTTTCCCCCAAGCCGTAATTCCTCCCTTAACGGTGGGTTCAGTATTTACCCTCTCTCTCTCCCTCTCTCTCTCTCTCTCTCTCTCTCTCTCTCTCTCTCTCTCTCTCTCTCTCTCTCTCTCTCTCACTCTCTCTGTCTCTCTTAACCCCTCCTCTCTCTCTCTCTCTCTCTCTCTCTCTCTCTCTCTCTCTCTCTCTCTCTCTCTCTCTCTCTCTTTTACCAACATATTTCTTTTTTACGATTTCTGACTCCAGTTAGCAGGCTGAGAGCTTTTCCCTTCCATAGCTCATGGTAAACCTTTCCCCCCCTTCAAGTTTTTACCTGAAATACGACCCGCCAATGAATTCAACTTACAGGCCACCCAATTGCTGCTGGGAGAACAGGGACGGACAGTTAGGGATTGGTTCCCAGTCAATCCTCCCTGGGTTTCTCACGGGGCTAGTGAGAGTATCGTGTGTGTGTGTATGTCTAGCTAACTACTAGGGGCCAGCTAATGAGCATCCCCAGGATTCAGCCTCGTTATGATATTCCTTCAAGGTGTTTTATATAATCACAGTCTTGGCACTGTCTCCTGATAATCACTTTATATCTTGGTCGCTCTGATGGAATGGTGAACTGATATGAAGTGACTCTCCTTCCCTGCCTGAACTGACATGAACTGACTCTCTTTCTCTGCCTGAACTGACATGAACTGACTCTCCTTCTCTGCCTGAACTGACATGAACTGACTCTCCTTCTCTGCCTGAACTGACTCTCCTTCTCTGCCTGAACTGACATGAACTACCTCTACTCCTCTGCCCGAACTGACATGAACTACCTCTCCTCCTCTGCCTGAACTGACATGAACTACCTCTACTCCTCTGCCTCAACTGACATGAACTACCTCTCCTCCTCTCCCCGAACTGACATGAACTACCTCTCCTCCTCTGCCTGAACTGACATGAACTACCTCTCCTCCTCTGCCTGAACTGTCATGAACTACCTCTACTCCTCTACCTGAACTGACATGAACTACCTCTCCTCCTCTGCCTGAACTGTCATGAACTACCTCTACTCCTCTACCTGAACTGACATGAACTACCTCTCCTCCTCTGCCCGAACTGACATGAACTGCCTCTCCTCCTCTGCCTGAACTGACATGAACTGATAAGTGGACGAGTGTGCTTGATGTCAAGTGCTTCTGCAGTATCCAATCTCTTATTATCACTGTATTTGTCAAATATTTAGGAGTTGCTGGTTAGAATTTCTCTCTTGTGACGTTAAGTTGTATATAGAAGTTATGTGATGATTAATGGAGCCTTCTTGTTTGATCACTGGCAAGTTATTTGATAGAGATGTAGTCGTCTTGCCTATATATTGAGAGCATTGGTACTGACAATCCACACATCGGCATGTATAGGTATAAATAATAATTATCGTCTTCTTAAACGCCTTGTGGTTAGTGTCGGGAGAGTTCTTCATAATTTGGGAGTCTTATTGGAGTGAAACACATACATCAGCTGTATCATCCGCTCACGGTTAACAGACGGGAGTAAAATTTCAATTCAGAGGTTCTGCCGATCTCTTCAAGTTCATGTATGTTTATTGAGACAAGAAAGAAATACATCTCAAAGGGATAGAGTAGCTTGGGCTATTTCTACCCCCCAATCATGGGCTATTTCTACCCCCCCCCCCCCCAATCAATCTCTTCTTGAATGTGGGGCCACTGGTGAGGGAGTTTTCCAGCGGTCTGGCAGTTCTCTCTTCTTGCATATCATAGCAACATGGCAACGCTTTTGGAGAGTTATCCATCTGTTATTACAGCACTGTTACACCGCCGGCCATTACGAACACTGGTCGTTAAGGACACCAATGTTACATATAACATTATTAAGAGGACCAATATCAAGGCGGCCGTTATTACGGGGGATCAATATTAAAAGTCTGATATTAATGAGGCGAATATAACGGAGTTCATATTAACGGGATTAACATTAAGGAGACTGACGTGGAGAAAAGAAAAAAATACAAATTATTTCAAGTTCAGACTGAGTGATGTGGAAACAGAAAGAGAGAGAGAGAGAGAGAGAGAGAGAGAGAGAGAGAGAGAGAGAGAGAGAGAGAGAGAGAGAGAGAGAGAGAGAGAGAGAGAGAGAGAGAGAGAGAGAGAGAGGAAAAGGTAATTACGAAGAGGGGAAAGGGAGGAAGGTGGAAGAGGGCGAGAGGGGGAAACAGGATAACTGAGGGTGGAAAGGAGAACCAGAAGCTAAGGAAAGAGGGGAACAGGTAGGCTGAGGGGAAAGAGGAGTGGGTAGGCTGAGGGGAAAGAGGGGAACAGGTAGGCTGAGGGGAAAGAGGAGTGGGTAGGCTGAGGGGAAAGAGGCAAACAGGAAGGCCGAGGGGAGATCACGAGGGGAAAAAAAAGCTCGTTTAAAAACCGGAAAATAGTCATAATAATAAGATAAATTTAAAGAGCTACTTGCGCAAAAAAAAAAAATGGTTTAAGACCATTTAAATCTTCCTCCCCCCTCCCTCTCCCCTCTTTATGGTGGGGGGAGAGGGAGGGGGGGAGGAAGAGGGAGTGTTGGGGGGGAGAGGGGACTGTGGGGGGGGGGGAGAGGGCAGAAACCGGTGTTGGGTTGAAGGTAGGCCAGACTAAATGGTGGTGTGTGTGTGTGGGGGGGGGTCAGAAAAGGGGGGTGTCAATTACACACCTGTCACACCATGGAATACACCACATATGTGACTCCAAATGGGAACTACACACACACACATGTGGCACAAATTCGTGGCCTCGCCGCCTGGTTTAAAGTGAACTTCTCACCCGGAGAGAAAAGTTCAGAGGCGCTGATCCCTTAAGTATAGCATTAGAATTCACTAAAGAAACTTGAAGTTTCGCCAGATTTAGACGTTTATTCTTTTTTAACTCGTGCTCCGAGCTCCTCTGTGCTCTCTAGGGTGGTTCCTCGCTTATTTAAACATAGGACAGGTTAAACTAGGCGGGTCTTGTTCCGCTATTTAGAAAGCCATTTGCGGTTTACAATTGTACAAAACGACTGTTTGGGAGGGAATAGAGCAGTTTACTCTTGTAAACTCCACCAATAGTATAGAAAACGAGTACTTACCTACCCTACACACCCAGGTAGGATAGAAACATTTGGGCACATATATTTTACATGAGTAAGCAACGAGAATTATTACCTATTGCAAGGTTAACTTTGTATACTATAGGAAGGGTTTAGGGGATTACTTTGTATACTATAGGAAGGGTTTAGGGGATTACTTTGTATACTATAGGAAGGGTTTAGGGGATTACTTTGTATACTATAGGAAGGGTTTAGGGGATTACTTTGTATACTATAGGAAGGGTTTAGGGGATTACTTTGTATACTATAGGAAGGGTTTAGGGGATTACTTTGTATACTATAGGAAGGGTTTAGGGGATTACTTTGTATACTATAGGAAGGGTTTAGGGGATTACTTTGTATACTATAGGAAGGGTTTAGGGGATTACTTTGTATACTATAGGAAGGGTTTAGGGGATTACTTTGTATACTATAGGAAGGGTTTAGGGGATTACTTTGTATACTATAGGAAGGGTTTAGGGGATTACAAGTTTCATATTATGGTATATTGTTACTAAACTTTCGAAACGTGTAAATGTTATTTTGAACCTAATGGTTCTGTAATATATTTAATATATGTAATATAAAATATTTAATATATTACTATATTACCCCCCCCCCCCGCTAAATTCTACTCCAAACACACCATTACCACCCTCCCCCCCCCCTCAATTCACCCCCCCCTCAATTCCCCCCCCCCCCAGCTACCCCGCCCTTTAACAAGGAAATCACCCCTCCTCCACCCACCCACCCCCGTCTAGCTTAATTAGATTGCTAAAATGGCCGTAAAGAGTAATTGGCAGTTCAGACTTTGTACCTAACTCATTCTAAGCCCTTGATTGGTAATTTATATCACGGCGCGGCACCTCATTCGTAATCACCGAATGGGTAGTTTATGTGTTAAATGATCCATTGGCCGGTGATTACGTGCTTTATGTGGTAGAGGGCGCGGTGCATTGTGGGGGGGGGGGAGGAGGGAAGACACACACACACACACACACACACACACACACACACACACACACACACACACACACACACACACACACACACACACACAGGACCAAAGACCAAAGGGCCAAAGCTCAACCCCCGCAAGCACAAATAGGTGAGTACACACACACACACACACACACACACACACACACACACACACACACACACACACACACACACACACACACACACACACAGGTGGAGGAGGTGGAGGCTGACTCCATACACAGCTTCTAGTGTAGATATGATAGAGCCCAGTAGGCTCAGGAACCTGTATACCAATTGATTGACAGTTGAGAGGCGGGACCAAAGAGCCAGAGCTCAACCCCCGCAAGCACAACTAGGTAAGTAACAGGAAAGACAGTAGAGTAGGTACGGGAATACTTGATGGACGGGAAACAAAGGGTCATAGTGAGAGAGAATCTGTCAAGCTGGACAGGAGTAGAAAGTGGTGTTTCACAGGGTTCTGTCCTTGGACCATGGCTGTTTTTAATTTATGTAAATGACCTCGCATAGGGAGGGAGATCGTTCATAGCGATGTTTGCAGATGACGCAAAGTTAATGTGGAGAGTAAAAACTGAAGAGGACTGTTGTATGTTGCCTGAAGCCCGTGATAAACTCCCGTAGCGGGAAGTTAAATGGCTGCCAGAATTCAATTCAAACACGTGAAAAGTAATGAAAATGTGTAAGGGGGGATAGGAGACTTCTTTGTATGGTAATTAAAAACAAAAAATAAAGAGCCTGAGAGCAGACATAATCACAACAACAGAAGCTCATGTAAACAGGATAACATCAGCGGCACATGGGAAGTTACCAAACATAACAACAGCATTTAAGAATCTTCATAAAGAAGCGTTCAAATCCATACACATCGTTTAAGTTTAGGGAGCCGGTTGGCCGAGCGGACAGCACGCTGGATTTGTGATCCTATGGTCCCGGGTTCGATCCCGGGCGCCGGAGTGAAACAATGGGCAGAGTTTCTTTCACCCTATGCCCCTGTTACCAAGCAGTAAAATAGGTACCTGGGTGTTAGTCAGCTGTCACGGGCTGCTTCCCGGGGGTGGAGGCCTGGTCGAGGACCGGGCCGCGGGGACACTAAAGCCTCGAAATCATCTCAAGATAACCTCAAGATAAGTGAAATCATATCGAGCACCAGCACGGGACCCACACCACGTAAAACACACACAAAAAAATATATGTGAAAAAAAAGATTCCGAGTTTTGCAACTGTATTAGTACCAGAATGGTACTAATTAGTACCAGAATGGTACTAATTAGTACCAGAAAGGTACTAATTAGTACCAGAATGGTACTAATACAGTTGTAATGGCTTCCGCTATGAGAACAGGTTAGAGGGGACCTGATCACCCCTCACATCTTAGATGAGAGAAGAAAGAGAGGGGTGCATGATCACTACCTACAAGAAAGTGAGGGGGAAATGGACAGAGATAAAGGAAGCTTATTTAAATTAATACGAGGTAGGACAAGGGGACATCAGTTGGACACGCAATTGAGTCGAGGAGAGGCAAGAGGAGGTTCGCGTTACCCGAACGAGTGGCCGGCACCTGGGCTGCCTTGAAGGAAGAGAGAGAGAGAGAGGTTCTTGGAGCCAATTCCATTAACAATTTTACAGAAAATGATGAAAACGATAATGTGGAGAGAGGGTAATTTAGAGCCTGGAGGTGGGAGCTTCAAGAGCTAGATGTCACTCTTCAGTAATCACACACACACACACACACACACACACACACACACACACGCACACACGCACACACACACACACACACACACACACACACACACACACACACACACACACACACACACACACACACGCACAAAGACATAATTAAACATTATAAAGATCATGTGAGATATAAGACGAGAATAAAGGAGATGAGGAGAAAGCAGAAAAGGGCAAAGGGAGGAAGAGAAGGAGTCTGTTGGTAAGAAACAAAATCCTAAAGTAGGTGCGAGAGAAGAAGAGAAGCGAGAGAGGGGAGGAGGAAATATTAGAGAGAGGGGAAAAGGAAAAAGAGAACTAAGAGAAACAGCAGAGCCACGGAGGACGAAGTAATAAGGGGAGAGGTGAAGAAGGAGACCAGAAAAAGAAGGGAGATGAATGGACAAAATAAAGAGTATAGGGAACCTCTCCCTCTCTTCTCCCTCTCCCTCTCTCTCTCTCTCTCTCTCTCTCTCTCTCTCTCTCTCTCTCTCTCTCTCTCTCCCCGCCCTCACTTTCCCCTCAAGTCTTCTCTCTCTCTCTCTCCCTCTCCCTCTCTCTCCCTCTCTCTCTCTCTCTCTCTCTCTCTCTCTCTCTCTCTCTCTCTCTCTCTCTCTCTCTCTCTCTCTCTCTCTCTCCCCCCGCCCTCACTTTCCCCTCAAGTCTTCTCTCTCTCTCTCTCACTATATAAGCACCTCATAAATGCAAGAGTTTTCCCCTCTTAACTTGTCGATTCGATTTCACGTTTTTTATTCAGAAATGTTTTCCCACTCAAAATTACCATCAACTTTCTCATAATTTGTCTAATCCTGAAGCACCTCATTACGGTTCTTTCACTCTCCGCTTCTTATAAGTGTATATCATTCACTCTCCGCTTCTTATAAGTGTATATCATTCACTCTCCGCTTCTTATAAGTGTATATCATTAACACTTCGCTTCTTATAAGTGTATATCATTAACACTCCGCTTCTTATAAGTGTATATCATTCACTCTCCGCTTCTTATAAGTGTATATCATTCACTCTCCGCTTCTTATAAGTGTATATCATTCACTCTTCTCCCCCTGTTTATCATTTATTATCATATTACAACTATAACAATTTAACGTAAGTGTACACACACACACACACACACACACATATATATATATATATATATATATATATATATATATATATATATATATATATATATATATATATATATATATATATATATATATATATGATCTAACAAGTGGCTACTAGAGTTTAACTCAAGCAAGTGCAAATTAATGAACGTTCTCTTTTGTCAATATACACGTCATTCTAATTGTCAATATGCTTTTTAAACGTGTTAAATAAGTTAACAGCTGAGTCCAGTTAAAAAAAAATTATTCAGCAGACGACTTTAAATGATGACATCTGTCATATCTCATATCAGTGACTGTCATGAATGTTAATATTACATACTTAATAATGTTAATATTACAGACTACAGTAACAATTACTGTAGTCTGAACTGTATTCTTACTATACTGGGCTTACTCTTGCTATTACAGTGTGTGCCTAGATTGAACATAAGTGTCGTAATATTAATGGGAGTATTTACTGTGAAAATTAATAATTAGAATGTAGAACCATAAAGTAATTATTTTTTGTTGAGTTTGAGTCAGACGGCGGCTCCCTGGCACTAGCCACGGATGCCAGGGCCACGGATGACGGCCCCCCCCCCCTTCATGAGAGGAGGGGAAGGGTCATGGGCGGGGTTCAGAGGGGGTGGTGGATGGAAGGTCGTTGGGGGCTCACATCTGTATAGTCTATGTGTGTGTGTGTGTGTGTGTGTGTGTGTGTGTGTGTGTGTGTGTGTGTGTGTGTGTGTGTGTGTGTGTGTGTGTGTGTGTGTGTGTGTAATTACTACTTGTGCCTGCAGAATCGAGCTATTAGCTCTTGAACCCGCCTTTCTAACCGGGGAGATGCATGATGTAGAGAGAGAAAGAGAGAGAGAGAGAGACAGAGAGAGAGAGAGAGAGAGAGAGAGAGAGAGAGAGAGAGAGAGAGAGAGAGAGAGAGAGAGAGAGAGAGAGAGAGAGAGAGAGAGAGAGAGAGAGCAGACAGACAGACAGACAGACGAGTATAATCCCCGTCAACCCCACCATGACCCTCCCTATGACAGCTAACTCCTCCAAACACAGGAAAGATAGCCACGTACAAGCAATATGATCCGCGAACCTCGCTCTCCAGCACGAAACAGTTCACTAATTCCTACTTCTTTCTCTCTTTCCTACCCGCCCCCTTTACCTTCTCTCTCTCTCTTCCCTCCCCCACCCCCCCTGTCCCTGAATCTCTTCCTCCTTCTCTTTCACTTAGCATCGTTTTGCTTCTCTACTTCTCTCCCTTGTCGAAATTCCCTTCAATGAACGTGTTTCTTATTTTCTTTTCTTTCTGTCGTTTTTGATGGTATTTGTAGACTTCTTTTTACTTCAACCCGTCTATGTTCATTCCTTCCCGCGGTCGACCCCAAAGATGCATTAATATATTTTAACATGATGTTGATTCAAGTGTGTATCCAATTTTGTGTAATGAAGTTTATAATAAAGTAAAATAATATAAATATATATATATATATATATATATATATATATATATATATATATATATATATATATATATATATATATATATATATATATATATATATATATATTTTGGAAGCAGTCTTTTTTGTACACATATGTTGTTGAATATGAGCGAAAGGGTAAGGTTAATGATTCTAACACAAATCTTCTCAATATTTCTATGTTTTTCTTCACTGTCGGGGGTAGTTGAAAAATTAACTCTCCAAAGTTCATTTTCACTTTTTTATTTACCCCTCACATTTTCAAAGACATTTTTTTACTTACTCAGATCGTGCTTATATTTATATAAGATGGACCCTTTGGTCCCGCTCACTCCCAGACTTTCCCTGTCTGTCTGTCTGTCTGTCTGTCTCTCTCTCTCTTTTTCTCTCTCTTACACATTATTTTCTTAAATCCTCATTTATTCTCCACTTTCCCGTGCACGTTTGGCTCACTCCCAGAGTTTCCCTGCCCGAGACTTTCTTATCCCTAAAAAGTTCTTTATCTTAAAAGGCTTCACTAACCTCCCGGACTTTTTTCCCCAGAGATTCGTTGGTCATCACATTTTTTTCCCTAAAAGTCTCGATTACTCTTCCCAGTTTTTTTACTTAAGTCTCATTTATAATTATGAAGGAATTTTTGTGTGTGTGTTATTCGTGTAAGACTTTTGGCCATACCTTTTGTTCAGAAAGTCTAATTACCTCTAAGACTAAAGGACAATTAGTGTTTCTTCCTTCTTCTATCTGTCTCGTAATTATTCCCCCTCTATTGCCTCTCTCACCCCCCTTTTATTCCCCTCGTTATTACCTTCCTACTCTCTCTCTCTCTGTCTCCCCCCTTCCCTCCCCTTGTCCCTCTTCCCCCCCCCCTCCCCTGTCACTCTCCCCTTTGCTTCCATAAATTCCCCTTCCGTTTATGAGCCGAAATCCTCCTGTTTGTCCCCTTGCTGGTTCCGAGGGGAAATTTAATTGTTATATTCTAGTCTCTCTGTTGCCCTCCTGTTGCCTTGCTTTTTGTGTCTGTTTGTGTACTCACCTGGATGTACTCACCTGGATGTACTCACCTGCAGGTGGTGCTGGCAGGGGGCGAGTGTCGGCTCCTGGCCCCCGCCTTACACTCCTGATGCAATGACTGTTCTGTTTTTTTTTTCTTGTTGGTCCTTTGCATATTGAAATTTCGGAATTATGTTTGTATTTCTGATTGATTGTTTATCTTATTGGTTGTGTGACAGCCTGTCTGTCAAGCTGTCTGTTCGTGTGATAGACTGTCTGTCAAACTATCTGTCTGGGTGATAGCCTGTCTGTCTATCTATCTGTCTGTGTGATAGCCTGTCTGTCAATCTATCTGTCTGTGTGACAGCCTGCCTGTCAACCTGTCTGTCAACCTTCTGTCTGTGTAACAGACTGTCTGTCAACCTATCTGTGTGACAGACTGTCTGTCAACCTATCTGTCTGTGTGACAGCCTGTCTGTCAACCTATCTGTCTGTGAAACTGTCTCTCTCACTACTTACAACTAATCACCTCTCTCCACATAATATATGTACCCTCTTCATCTTTAACCAATTCACTAAACTGTTGTTGTTTAAGATTCGCTACCTGGAACAAAAAGTTCCAAGTAGCACGGGCTATGGTGAGCCCGTAGTCTCTTCAATTCACTGATTCTCGCAAAATTTCCTAAAAAAAAAATTCCCCATTTTTTCATTGAATTGTATTTATATATTTTATTATATTTGTTGAACACTATTTACAACAAAAAAATCTATTTAGCTCATAGTCACGCTTTATTAATTTGGACAAAATTAATTTATCTTTGTTTTTTCACTTATACTTTATGATAAATTTTAGGATAAATTTTAGGATAAATTTTAGGATAAATTTTAGGATAAATTTTAGGATAAATTTTAGGATAAATTTTAGGATAAATTTTAGGATAAATTTTAGGATAAATTTTAGGATAAAGTAACTATTCCTCTGCTAACTTCACCTAAACCGGTTTCCATTTCGGTACTTTAGTCTCCCACTAAACCCGTTTTCTCTTCACTATTTCCCCCCACCCCCCTCCACCGCAACCAGACCCCCATTTTCTAATCACCCGAAACCCGTTTTCTATGAGCCTGTAAACCATTTTTTTTCCTTTTGATCTAGAACTAAATTTTTTTCATAATTTAAAATCAAATTCTTTGACGACTTCCATACCCATTTCCACCCTTATGGGCATTACCCATTATTCCTCCCCCCCCCCCTATTCGCTACCGCCACACCCCCCCCCCCCCCCCCTATTACCCTCTTCACAAACTATAAACTCCCCCCTTAGTTCCGTCCATTAAATTAGAACGCCATCTTCTAATTTCTTTTCCCGAATGTTTTCTTCACACGGTGTTCCCATTGGCCGCTCACTAATAAGTCGCATTTCTTACGGAATCGACCAAAACGTTGATAATACGATGTATTAATGCCGATAAAAAGCACCGAGATATTGAGACATTTTCTCCACATCGGTCCTCGAAAGGTTAGGTTAGGGTGCTGGGTTACGTAGGCAATACAGTTGTATAATTTACGGAGTGGTAAATTAGCTGAGTGGGCTTCTTCCTCAAGCTGAGATTTCAGTTTTTAATACTAATACTAATACTAGACCTACTGTTCTTGCCCCCATGATGCTACCCACAACAGTCGGTCTAACTCCCGGGTAACCTATTGAACTGCTTGGGGGAACAGAGGCATCAGGTGATAGGGCACGTGTATTCTCAGTTGTGAGTCGAGGACGTAGCTGTGGGGGGGGGGGCTGTGGGGGGGGGCTGTGGGGGGGGGGGGCTGTGGGGGGGCTTGTGGGCAACTGTTCCAAGCGCAGAGATCGACTACTTTCCCCTACTTTCTCTCCTACTTCCCTCAACTCATACTGTCTCGCCTGTCTTATAAGACACACTTTTCCATCTCCAATCAATACCATGTTTCTTCCCCCCCCCCCCCCCACTAAGGCATCTTTTTTTTTCTCTCACCGAAGCTCTCTTCCTCCCTCACCAGAGCTCTCTTCCTCCCTCACCAGAGCTCTCGTTCTCTCCCTCACCAGAGCTCACTTCCTCCCTCACCAGAGCTCTCTTCCTCCCTCACCAGAGCTCTCGTTCTCTCCCTCACCAGAGCTCTCTTCCTCCCTCACCAGAGCTCTCTTCCTCCCTCACCAGAGCTCTCGTTCTCTCCCTCACCAGAGCTCTCTTCCTCCCTCACCAGAGCTCTCTTCCTCCCTCACCAGAGCTCTCTTCCTCCCTCACCAAAGCTCTCGTCCTCCCACACCAAAGCTCTCGTCCTCTCCCTCACCAGAGCTCTCTTCCTCCCTCACCAGAGCTCTTTTCCTCCCTCACCAGAGCTCACTTCCTCCCTCACCAGAGCTCTCTTCCTCCCTCACCAGAGCTCTTTTCCTCCCTCACCAGAGCTCTCGTTCTCTCCCTCACCAGAGCTCACTTCCTCCCTCACCAGAGCTCTCTTCCTCCCTCACCAGAGCTCTTTTCCTCCCTCACCAGAGCTCTCTTCCTCCCTCACCAGAGCTCTCTTCCTCCCTCACCAGAGCTCTTTTCCTCCCTCACCAGAGCTCTCGTTCTCTCCCTCACCAGAGCTCACTTCCTCCCTCACCAGAGCTCTCTTCCTCCCTCACCAGAGCTCTCTTCCTCCCTCACCAGAGCTCTCTTCCTCCCTCACCAGAGCTCTCTTCCTCCCTCACCAGAGCTCTCTTCCTCCCTCACCAGAGCTCTCGTTCTCTCCCTCACCAGAGCTCACTTCCTCCCTCACCAGAGCTCTCTTCCTCCCTCACCAGAGCTCTCTTCCTCCCTCACCAGAGCTCTCTTCCTCCCTCACCAGAGCTCTCTTCCTCCCTCACCAGAGCTCTCTTCCTCCCTCACCAGAGCTCTCTTCCTCCCTCACCAGAGCTCTCGTTCTCTCCCTCACCAGAGCTCACTTCCTCCCTCACCAGAGCTCTCTTCCTCCCTCACCAGAGCTCTCTTCCTCCCTCACCAGAGCTCTCTTCCTCCCTCACCAGAGCTCTATTCCACCTATCAAAACTCTCTCTCTCTCTACCCCACAAAACAAATTGTTTATTATCCCCTCGAAGAACTCCATTTACACGCCAAACAGCCCAATAGTCGCCCCTTAGCAAACACCTTTATTCAATAAAAACCCCATCACCCTCTTCCCCCTTACATCCTGCCTTCCCCTGTCCATCCTTTCCCCCATCCCTCTCCCATCACCAGTCCATTGTCACCCATCCCAGTGGACTGGCGAAGCAGACTCGACAATCAGATCATATCGTGGAAGGTTTTGACGTTCTGATCTAATCATTCCAGTTCGTTGTTCCAATTTATGTAAGTCCTTCGTCAGTTCCCTCTCTGATGTTATCTTTCCTATTTTTATCATTACTTTTTTTTTACAAAATTGTAATCTCTACCTTAACCTAAAACACAAAGAGTTTAAGGGACACTAAAAAGCCCCGAAATCATCTCAAGATAACCTCAAGATATAACCCAATTTAATTTATATTTCTACTTGCCCCTGTCCCCCCCATTTCATTCATTGGGTTTTCACATTTATTAGTCACTTAATTCTCTCCAATTTCATTCATTTGCTTTCTTCATTCCGCTCACGTTGTTACCCTTCCTATTTATTCACTTGCTATGTCCCTCATTTAGTTAATTGGCTGTATATCTTCCCCTTTAATAGGTTTTCATCCTATTTGTCACGCATTTTTGGCAACATTTAAACGCTCGTTTTCAGCGACATTTGTTATTTTTTGGGGGAGTTTTTCGTAATTCCTTTTTATCGTTTACTTTATTTGATTTCCTCTTGGTCCTATTTTTATTAGTTATGCTTTTATTCCTTTTTAACCACTCTTATTTTTTGTTCTAAATTCACCAGTTATTCCTATATATTTCATCAGTTATCCCCAATTTGGCTCACCAGGTATCCCCTATTTGGCTCATCAGGTATCCCCTATTTGGCTCATCAGGTATCCCCTATTTGGCTCACCAGGTATCCCCAATTTGGCTCACCAGGTATCCCCAATTTGGCTCACCTGTTGTAACTGTATTGTGAGCTGAATGCTACCAAGTGGTAGACCTTGGGTAGTTAATCATACTGTCGGGTGTAAGATATAACCAGGTGTACCCTTCAGGTGTACCCTTCAGGTGTACCCTTCAGGTGTACCCTTCAGGTGTACCCTCCAGATGTACCCTCCAGGCTTGCAAGTGAGCATATGTGGACATATGCACCAGGGGAGGAGAGTGGTGTTGACATTCCATGTTTTAGTTCGGTGCTCTCACAAGTATGAGGCTAACGGAAGCATTTATGTGAGCTTGTATGAATGAGAATAGTCTGGCAATACAGGGATGCCATTAATATGTGAATCCTAATATTAATATGAATATTAATATGTGGTCGTAAAGTCAATATTGACTTATTAACTACGTGCATAGGTGATATACTAAACATAATAGATACCCTTAAAAAGATTCATAGAAAACACCAACCTTACCTAACCTTGTTAGTATCTTAAGATAAGCATCTTATTGCTTCGTAATTACAATTATTACTTAACCTATACCTATTATAGGTTAGGTAATAATTGTAATTACGAAGCAATAAGATGCTTATCTTAACATACTAAGTAGGTTAGGTAAGGTCGGTGTTTTCTATGAATCTTTTTAAGGGTATCTATTATGTTAAGTATGTCACCTATGCACATATTTAATAAGTCAATATTGACTTATTAAATTTGCGAGAACGGGTTGGAATCCTCTTAGGGCTTCCGCCAATTCTGAGACACCGGACGGTAACTTCAATGACCGGTTGCGAGCGGAAACTAATGCCGGAAGTTGATCTTGACAGCTATAAAGGAACAATGAGTTGTTCTTGAGACGGACCAGAGGGAATTTCACAGATATGTCCCTGGGGAGCCGGTCGGCCGAGCGGACAGCACACTGGACTTGTGATCCTGTGGTCCTAGGTTCGATCCCAGGCGCCGGCGAGAAACAATGGACAAAAGTTTCTTTCACCCTATTCCCCTGTTACCTAGCAGTAAAAACAGGTACCTGGATGTTAGTCAGCTGTCACGGGCTGCTTCCTGGGGGTGGAGGCCTGGTCGAGGACCGGGCCGCGGGGACACTAAAAAAGCCCCGAAATAATCTCAAGATAACCTCAAGATAACCTGGTGTACAGATGCCTGAGCACTGTTTACTGCTATGAAGTGATTTACACTGGGCCATTAATGTGATAGAGTCTAGTTGATCTCTACAGTCCAGGACTTTGTGGAGGTCCGGAGAGTATTGGGACCGGTCGGAAGCCGATCTAGGATTTAAGGTATTATAAGGCCGGATGGTGTTTACGGATAATGTAAATTCTAAATTTATATATTGAATATTTATAATAATATAAGTGTTTAAGTGATCCTCGTCTTGTTTCTTCCCTGTCAATACGGTAGTCTTAAAACTGGTTGTTAAAGATTCGCTACCTGGAACAAAGTTCCAAGTAGCACGGGCTATGGTGAGCCCGTAGTGCCTTGTGATATTCTTAAAACTGGTCGGTACATGAAGACTCGTGCAGTGATAGGTTGATAGGATGTGACATGTTAACATATATTGATGAATGAGATACTGAAGATATATTGAAATACAACAACAACACACTAGGTACCTCAATTTGGCTCACCAGTTACCCTCCCCCCCTATTTGATTGACCAGGTACCTCTTATTCACTTCAGCAGGTACCCCTATTTCGTTCAGCAGGTACCCCTATTGAGTTCAGCAGGTACCCCTATTTCGTTCAGCAGGTACCCGTATTTCGTTCAGCAGGTACCCCTATTTCGTTCAGCAGGTACCCCTATTGAGTTCAGCAGGTACCCCTATTTCGTTCAGCAGGTACCCCTATTTCGTTCAGCAGGTACCCCTATTTCGTTCAGCAGGTACCCCTATTTCGTTCAGCAGGTACCCCCTATTGAGTTCAGCAGGTACCCCCTATTGAGTTCAGCAGGTACCCCCTATTGAGTTCAGCAGGTACCCCCTATTGAGTTCAGCAGGTACCCCCTATTGAGTTCAGCAGGTACCCCCTATTGAGTTCCCTATGTTCTTCAAATTATTTCACCAGGTTCCCATATTTAGTTCAACTGGTACTTGTATTTAGTTAACAGATTCTTTATATGCTTCATCTGATTCCCCCTATTTCATTGACCAAGCTCTTTAATTACTCACCAGGTTCCCCCTATTTAATTTACTTTATTCCGCTCCTTCAGTTTCTTGATTCTACTATTTTATTTATCTGATTCCTCTATTTCATACACGTGGTCCCCCATTTTTATTCACAACATTACTGATTTTCATTCCCCTGATTTCCAATTTTTTTTCATCTGGTTCTCCTATTTCACTCACATTGAACCACAATCTGAATCACCTGGCTTTTACATTTTATTCAACAAGTTCTCATTCTAGCTCTGATTAATCTAGCTCTCTCACTAGTCTAGCTTTCCCTTTCTTAAAACACTTTCTACACAGATGCTTTCACTAACTTCAATCTAGCTCTTGAACACCATGTGTAGTGTATCTCGCTTTCACTTTCAGTCTCTTTAATCTTACAACATCTCTCTGTTCACTCTTTCTTTCATCCTCTGTGCTATTCTTCCTCTTTCATCCTCCTTAATCTGGCTCGCACAGCATCCGCAGTTGGCCGCATTCGCCGGTGAAATCACTCCAAGTCGTCGAGGTAAATTCGGTCTCAAATAGCCGTCCACGGTCTTTATCTGTCTGTCTCTGTCTGTCTGTCTCTATCCCTCAGTCCCTCCCTGGAACCCTACAATGAGTCAACTGTGGCTGCAGTCCTAATCCATCATCCACTCCCTTTGACAAACTCCCAGCCCGCACATTTCTCCCATTCATCGCAAGCATCACTTCCACCACCACCGCTACCACCATCCTCATCACCACCACCATTACCATCATCACCATCCTCATCACCACCACCATCATCATCATCACCCTCACCACCAATTCGCCCGTATCTACTTCCACAGCCACTCCCCGCTCAATCTTCTTCACCTTGTGCAAATAACAAGTTTATATCCATCTGTGGGCGGTGAGTTCATTTCCCCTCACTCCGCACGACACCACTTGCAACTAATGAAGAAAGAGAGGATGGAGGGCTTGTGTCGATGAGAGAGAGAGAGAGAGAGAGAGAGAGAGAGAGAGAGAGAGAGAGAGAGAGAGAGAGAGAGAGAGAGAGAGAGAGAGAGAGAGAGAGAGCTCATCGTTAGCCTTACTAGTTTCCCCTGGAACACCATCCGTCAGTTGGTTTGCAACCAAGTCCCCAATTACTGCTGGGTGAACAGGGGGTAGCGCAGGTCTGGATCGGTACCGAGTCGATCTTCTCTGCCCAGGGCTCGAACCCCGTCGAAATCTCTGACGAGGCGTTAGGCGAGCCTGTTACCACAAGGACACAATCCCACAGGAACACAATGACAATCCTATCTATCGCTCGCACTGTTTCTGTCTTTGCTATGTCGAGCAATAGGCAAATTTATTTTGTTTTACCCTAGCTTTCCATTTTTTCGGGTGTCTGCAGTATATATTCTTTCTTATACATCTGTTTACCCTTGTTTCCTGTAGTCATTATTCCCATTATATTCATTCCGTCTGTCCTTATACTTCGCGTGGAATGAGTCCATTAAATGAAGGAGATGAGGATAAACAGAGATAAGCAGATAAAGTAAGGCGAGATATTTTCAATTTTCTGACAAACAGGTCACAAAGAGTGACTGTAAATCAAGCAAAATCCATCGTGAGTGCGGGACGAAGCTCGATCCCTCAATGTGAGGTCGACACACCTATATACCCTTTCTCACCCCCCTCTCATTGAAGATATGTCCTCCTTATCGTGTCATCCATCGCTGACGACTGCAAAAAAAACCGTATGCAAATTGCCTCGTTTGAGAACACAAAAGACTTACAATCAGATATCAAGTTTTCTAATCGGCAATGGAAATAATATATGATTTTCACGAGTGACGCATTCCATACACACACACACACATACACACACACACATACACACACACACACACACACACACACACACACACACACACACACACACACACACACACACACACACACACATTCCAGTTACTTCCATACAGTAACAAAGATATGAAAATATGTTAAAAATACTCTCTTCACATATCAGAGTGACCAACTGAAGGATCTAGGATTAGGAAAGATTAGATTAATAATGGGATCTGGGATTCTATTTCTATTATGTAAATAGGGAGGGGAGGGGAGGGGAGATATCAAGGGGGAAAGCGACAAGTCATTACGACTATATAGCACTGGGAAGGGGGGGGGGGGGGGGTTAGGATAAGGATTTGGGATGGGACAGGGTCTGGGATTATTAAAGATAATCTGAGGTCATCAGATTACAGGAACACCAACACTGCAGGAGCCAGGGGGGGGGGGGGGACATGATAGCAGTTGATAATGAGAACCTTCAGAACAAAAGATAACAGGTCAATGATGATGCTCTTTAGAGCACTGGGGCTCTTGTATGGAACAGACAGAGCCTTTGAAGGCAGATGAACTACCCCCGAACAAGCAATTATACAGATATCAAATAACACAAATTACACATTTAAATGAATGTGTCGTATGGTATATGTGTGTGTGTGTGTTATTAAGCCGTGACTCACAAGGGTTCGATACCCCCGCACTTCTTTCAGAGTAGAGTAAGTTGCCACAAAGCCAGTTCCCCCGACACACTTCAATCTGCAACATAACCCAAAACTATTTATGTTTAGGTATTACGGGCTCACCATAGCCCGTGCTACTTGGAACTTTATGTTCCAAGTAGCGAATCTTAAACAACAATTTATGTTGAACATTTATTGTTTCTTACGTTCCAGGTTTTCTAAACTTTATGTTTTCTACTTTTTTTATAAATATATTGTTTTCTACCTCCTTCTCTTTGTCTGAACTTCGCATTATCTACATTAACGATTTCTAAATATCATGTTTTTTGTAATCTTTCGTTTTCTATTTATATATTTTTCATCGTCCCCATTTTCTAATTGACAGGTTTACAAATAAAGTTGACAATATCAAAACTTTATTTTTTATCAGTCGTCAATATGCTCTTTTAATTTTTTTTGCTATTTTCGGCTTCAAATTTGAATTTTCCTTTTTAAAACGACAGAAAATATTATATCATGGTATTTGACACTGTGTAAAGGATTTAATGACAAGTTTGACAAGGAAAACTTTGCATATTTACACAGATATGACGGTAGTAATATCGTACTTAGGTTAAACCTTACGTATTATAATTCAAGCTTTAGTTAGATAGATTCATTTTGATCAGATTAATTATTAGCATATTTTGCCAGGATTATTAGGAGGGTAATTGAAAGTAATGTAGGTACCCACCAACTATACTGCCACTAGTTTCCCTTTCTTGGTGATACCACGTCTTGGTCCACTTGTGCTGGATGGTAGAACGACGGTCTGGCTTCATGCAGGGCGGAGTTCAATCCCCGACCGTCCACAAGTGGTTGGGCACCATTCCTTTCACCCGTCTTATCCTAAATCCTTATCCTGATTCCCTTCCAAGTGCTATATAGTCGTAATGGTTTAGCACTCTCTCCTGATAGTTCTCTTCCCTTCATGGTGTGACCCCTTCCTGCTGGTCCTACCCCTGGTGTGACCCCTCGTGCTGACCCCACCCCTGGTGTGACCCCCTGCTGCTGACCCCACCCCTGGTGTGACCCCCTCATGCCGGTCTCATCCCTGGTCTTACCTACCCCACGAGGACACACATTTGTCGACCCTGTCAATCGCAATAAGTATTAAGTGTCATATATAAGTCCCCCCTGTCGTCTTTCTCTCCCGCTCAGCCCCTGTAGTTTAGATCAGCCTCGCCTCACACCACACATCTGCAGGGCTGACGTGTCGGGGGCTTCGTGGTGTGTGTGTCTCTGGGTACATTTTAATATTGGTTATATGAATGTTGTGTGGTGTATTTAAAGGATTATTGGTTGATGTTACAGGTGTGTGTGTGTGTGTGTGTGTGTGTGTGTGTGTGTGTGTGTGTGTGTGTGTGTGTGTGTGTGTGTGTGTGTGTGTGTGTGTGTGTGTGTGTACTTACCTGCTTGCAGGGGTTGAGCTCTGGCTCTTTGGTCCCGCTTCTCAACTGTCAATCAACTGGTGTACAGGATCCTGAGCCTACTGGGCTCTATCATATCTACACTTGAAGCTGTGTATGGAGTCAGCCTCCACCACATCACTGCCTAATGCATTCTATTTGTCTACTACTCCGACACTGAAACAATTCTTTCTAACGTCTCTATGGCTCATTTGGGCACTCAATTTCCACCTGTGTCCCCTAGTGCGTGCGTGCGTGCGTGTGTGTGTGTGTGTGTGTGTGTGTGTGTGTGTGTGTGTGTGTGTGTGTGTATTTTTAATTGAAATTATACAGCCGATGTTATTGTGAAGGCTATATTCAATATTGTCGAGAGAAAACGGAGAATGCCGGTGGGAGAAAACGTAGTTTAGATTACAGAGAATGGGCAAAGACCCCCTGAAAAGAGAAAATGGGCGACACAGAGAGAGAAAACAGCAACCGGCCACTAGAGAGAAAATGAGCAAAAGTATTGAGAGAAAACGGTAAAAGCGCAGCAGTAACTCATCCAATAAATAGTGTCGCATCAGTTTGAATGTGTTCAAGTGGGAATCAGGTTTAGTCGTGGAATCCAAGAGCCTCATAAATCTTTCAAATCCTTTACGCCTCAAAATCGCCTTTTACCGGATTATCATTTTATGGGTATATTCAGTTCTCCAATTAATTTATTATATTTTATTTTAATTTCTACCTTTTTTCCTACAAGTTTTCTCTCTCTTGTCCTAATTTTAATTTGCTTATATGCTTAGATCATGTAATGTTAAATATTTTGTTTTGCTTCAAGATCTTGTTATATGCTTAGAGCTGCTTTTGAAATCGATGGAATTCAATGTTATACTTCAGATTTGTACAGAACTCGTTTACATGCAATTTACCTACTTTAAGAACATAAGAATGAAGGGAACCGCAGAAGGCCTATTGGCCCATACGAGGCAGCTTCTATTTATATCTTAAAACGCTCTTTCCGTCTATATCTTTCCTAATGTATATTTATCCGTCTCTATCCCTGTCTCTATCTCTCGCTGTCTATGTTTCCTTGTTCATAACTCTATATTTCCCCGGTTTGTATATCGTGTATTTCTCTCGCCGTCTAACTGTCTACATCTATACATCCCTGTCTGTCTGCCTCTCAGTTTATATATCTTCCCGTCTATTTCCCCCCCCCCCTGTCTATATCTCACCGTCAATCTCTCTCCCTCTCATTCTGTCGACCTCATCAAGTCTCTCCCTTCTCCTCATCGTCTTACCCCTAATCTCACCTGATTTTTTTCCCCTGAAGATCTCGAACTCTGACCAAGTTTCTCCCCCATCCCCAGCCTTGTTTTTCCCCTCTCTGGTACAAAGGCAGGGGAATTTCTCGTATAATTATGCAATTTTTTCCCCTCTCTCTCTCTCTCTCCTTGATGATTGGTCAGTTATTTAATTGATATTGTGCCAAATGTGAGCCCATGATTGGTGTAAATTGGAATTATGCTAATTTGTTATACATAATGATGTTAATTATGTAAATAATAAATTGTAATAATAATTAGGGTTTGATCCTAACAAATTCCTTCCTGAAAATGTTGAAGAGATATCACTGAAAAATTTCCTTGATCTGGGAATGGAGTTGTTTATGAGATGTTTGGTTATACTTGCCGATCAATTTGGGATTAATTTGTATCCAGAATTGATCTGCCTCAACTCCAGAGCGACCCTCAGTATCCAGTAAGATGGGAGTTGTAATCAATCTCAACTGCGACGGCCCAGGAGTCATACAAGTCTGCTCCGATAAATAAAATATTTATATCTACTAATGGACGGTATAAGAAAAAAGTCCCATGTTTAGAAGTGTTGATTTTGTAGAGCGTCAGAGAAAGAAACAACCAAATTAGTTTTCTTTTTTTTTAGGCTTAGTATAATACATAGATTTCTTAAATTAAGCCTCTAAGATTGCCTATTTAAGCCTAAGGGTATGTGAGGTTTGTAGTTTGTTTGTTTGAGCTTTCGTTATGCCATTTCCCTATTTCCCTTCCCTATGTGGGCCTGCGGGCCGCTCCAAGCAACAGCCTGGTGGACCAAACTCTCACAAGTCAAGCCTGGCCTCGGGCCGGGCTTGGGGAGTAGAAGAACTCCCAGAACCCCATCAACCAGGTATCAACCATTTACGCTGTCAATGGCACTAAATCGGGACATATTTTTGGGGATATAACATTAACATATTTCGAACAGTCCATGAAAGGTACACATGGAGAGTGTGTACAGGTTTGGAGGAGGAAGTGGTACACCCTAAACACATAAGGGTACAACCACAATCTACTTTCATCTTTCCTGTCTATCCTTCATCCCTTCCTCCTTCACTGCCTTCCTCTCTCCCTCCCTTCGTCCTTTCCTGCCTCCCTCCCTCTCTTTCCCCACTGCTTCCATCCTTCCTATCCTTGTCACTTTTATTTAAAACATCTACCCTCACTAGTCTCATTCATTCTCAACTATATAAATGTCCTTTCCATTGCCACTTTACTCCCATGCTGCCCCCCCCCCTACCACTACCAGTCTCTACTACCACTACCAGTCTTTACTACCACTACCAGTCTCTACTACCACTACCAGTCTTTACTACCACTACCAGTCTCTACTACCACTACCAGTCTCTACTACCACTACCAGTCCCAACCCCTCCTTACTACCCCAACTCGTGCTTATTCCTTATTCACTTTTCCAAAAATTTTCTCTTTTTCCTCACCTCTCTCTCTCTCTCTCCCACCTGATATCACTCCTCCATCCCACCTGATATCACTCCTCCATCCCACCTCTCCCTGCATCCCTATTCCTCTCCCCTTCCACCTAACCCGCTCTTCTCAACTCTACCCACACCCTCCCTTACCTTCAGTTTTCCTCCCATCCCCCTCTTTCATTACCCTAATTACCCCTTCCGCCTTACCTTTCTCCATTCCTCTCTTGCCTTTATTTCCCCCCCCCCCTTACTCGTGGCTACCTTATTCCCTGCCCTAGAGATGGTAGAGATTATTCCCCACCTCACGTTCGCACATTTCCCCCCCACCCCATGGCCTCAAGGTAAGGTAATTTCCCCTGTCGGTTTCCCCTTTGGATGGATATACCTTTTTGTTTCCTTTGCTTCTTATCTCCCTTTCTTAAGCCCTTTTCTTGTCTCCAACTTTATCCTTTTCCAGCTTTCGTCATTTCGTGTTGTTTTTGTTTCCTCTCTTGTTTCTCTGCGTCATCTTTCATTGCTCCATCTCCTTCGTTCGTCCTTGTTTGCTTCTCAATCTATGGTTTTGTTTCTTTTTATTTACATCTCTTGTTATTTTTAGCCATTTCCTTCTTTCTCGACATTTTCTTGTCTCTCTCCTCTATTTTTTCATTCTCTTGCACACCCATTTCTTCTCCTCTTCCATTCCCCTTCCTGCACTTTACGTTCCCTTAATGTTATCTTACCACCCATTACTTTATCCACCTTTTCTCTCTCATTCTCCTCTTCCACATCTCCTGTTTCTCTGCTCTCCTACTCTCTCCCACCCCCCCTCCCCTCCTCCCCCTTTCCACCTCTCTCTCCGCCTCCCCTGCCCCCCCCCCTCTCCCCTCACCACAGGCATATTGACCGGGGGCGCGCGCAGGGCTCTCCGCCCCCCTCCCACAGCCACGACCGTCGTCTTGGTCTAATCCACACCAACGACATCGTCCGCTGATTGGTCGCTCATCCCGATCATGGATTAGGGGGGGGGGGGAACGACGATTCATATTTTCTACCACTAATTTCCTGTACTCTCTCTCTCTCTCTCTCTCTCTCTCTCTCTCTCTCTCTCTCTCTCTCTCTCTCTCTCTCTCTCTCTCTCTCTCTCTCTCTCTCTCTCTTTCTCTCTCTGTTTGAGGATAGAAGCCAGCCACTTGGGACTAGCTTCCGCCTACTTTCCAAGATTACACATTGCTGGTATGTGAATGACAGACAGGTCGGGGTCGGACCCAGTGCCACCCATTAAGAAATATTGGCATCCATAGCGACCCCCCCCCCCTCTTGCGATTTTCATGATTTCTGATAGCGGGGATGTGTTTTCTGAAGAGATTTTAATCAGGTTAGAAACTATCCATATTATATTTCTGAGAGAGAGAGAGAGAGAGAGAGAGAGAGAGAGAGAGAGAGAGAGAGAGAGAGAGAGAGAGAGAGAGAGAGAGAGAGAGAGAGAGAGAGAGAGAGAAGAGGACGACAGGGGGATGCTGGGGAAGAGTAGAGGGGGGGGGGAGTGAAAATGATGGGAGAGGAGAGAAGACAGGAGAGAAGGAAGGGGGGAGATTAGGAGTGGGGGGGGGGAGGGGAGTAGAAGATGGGAGGGGGAAAAGGGGAAGATAAGTACGAGTATATATAGACAAAAATATAGATGGATAGGTAGGTAGATAAATGGCTATATATTTATCGATATATAGATGTATGGATAGAAGATAGATGGATAGATAAAAGGATGAAAGGATTGATGGATGGATGGATAGATGAGAGACAGAGAGACAGACAGACAGAGAGACAGACAGACAGACAAACAGACAGACAGACAGGGCCGGGTAATACGAAGTACCCCCCCCCCCCCCACTATACTTTGCTATAGGAGACTGTTTGTCTGACTGTTCAAAGTCTCAGGCCAGACACTTAGGCCTATAGTCTCACCCAACTTGGCACAGGAAACTTGACAACTTGGGACAGAAAACTTGACAACTTGACACTTGTCAGGGGGCACGATAATGAACATTTCTAAGAAATATTACCAATCATAGACCCCCAAGCGATTTTCATAAGTGTGAAATATTTGGTGTGATTTCCATAGAGTTGTTTTGGGTGATCGTAATAATATATTTTCTGATAGGTGTTATGAGGGCTCTCTCTTTCTTCTCGTTTTAACATGTACTCTCTCCTCCCTCAGCCAATCTCTCTCTCTCTCTCTCTCTCTCTCTCTCTCTCTCTCTCTCTCTCTCTCTCTCTCTCTCTCTCTCTCCCCTTACTCACTTTCACCCATTCTCTCTCTCCTCTTCCCTTTCTCTCTCACCCCTTTCCGCTCTGATGTCTGCTATTTGCATATTTAATAACCAATCAAGTGAAGGGGAGAGGATTTGGAGGGAGAGGGAGGTAAAATATGGGGAGGCTAGGTAAGGGAGATGAGGTGAGGAAGGGGGAAATGAAATGAGGGGAGATAAAGGTGGTGAGAGAAAGTGAGGGGACAGCAGGTGAGGGGAAAACTCGTGTGAGAGGTGAGAAGAGAAACTGAAGTGAGAGACAATTTAACTGATACCGAGGGGAAGTGATGAGAAAATGAGGAATGGTGAGGAGTGAAAATGAGAAGATTAGAATGGAGAGAGAGAGAGAGAGAGAGAGAGAGAGAGAGAGAGAGAGAGAGAGAGAGAGAGAGAGAGAGAGAGAGAGAGAGAGAGAGAGAGAGAGAGAGAGAGAGAACAAGCAGGAAGGTCACTTAAGGGTGAAGGGAAGAAGATGAGGGAAAATGAGGAAAAATGAGGAATGTTCCTCATCCAGGATCCCCCCACCTTCCCCCGCCCCCTCTCCCCCCCCCCTCACGTTCAACCATGTTGTTGTCGACTCATTTTACATGAATGTATTAATGCATATTTGCATGCATTTAATGCAGAGAAATGCTATCACTGGACCTTCCTACATTTAATGGCGGGTTTACTGTGAGGGGTCACAGTTAGTGGTGACTGTGAGGGGTCACAGTTAGTGGTGACTGTGAGGGGTCACAGTTAGTGGTGACTGTGAGGGGTCACAGTTAGTGGTGACTGTGAGGGGTCACAGTTAGTGGTGAGGGTGGTCACTGTGAGGGGTCACAGTTAGTGGTGAGGGTGGTGACTGTGAGGGGTCACAGTTGGTGGTGAGGATGGTGACTGTGAAGGTCCCAAACACCACCTCCCACTGTACAAGGGTCACCTACACACCACTGGATGTCCCCCAAGAATAGGTCTGGCGTGGGATGGTAAACAACCAGAGGATTCGAACCCGTACGACCACCCACAGCGGCGCCACAGGCATCAATATCCCACACACTAATCCCTGGATTAGTGTATAACTAATCCCTGGATTTGTGTGTGGAATCAGCCCGTATACTTACCGCAGCTACTATCATTGCTCCTTAATTATTAAAATTCTTAATGAATATTATATACTGAAAAGAAGTATCCAGCGGTGCCAATGTCCACCCCAAAAGCTTCGGCCATTTAAGCCTTGGGAGCTCCACAAAATGCAAATCCTCTCATCAAAATATGCGCGTTGTATGTCAATAACTAAATTTGGTTTTATTATGAACAAATGATAAAACTCTATGAACATGTTAATGGTGACACGTTATCAGGTCGACCTAGACACCGCCTATTACCTTATCTAGAGTATACACACACACACATATAATATATATATGTATAATATATATATATTAGGGGGAATGTCTGGGGTTACGGGGGCGGATATAAGCTGGTCGCAGTAGCCCTACCTTGAGGTTACCTTGAGGTGCTTCCGGGGCTTAGCGTCCCCGCGACCCGGTCGTCGACCAGGCCTCCTGGTTGCCGGACTGATCAACCAGGCTGTTGGACGCGGCTGCTCGCAGCCTGACGTATGAGTCACAGCCTGGTTGATCAGGCCCTAATTTAAATCCTTTAAGAAATATAGTCTGTAACCCATCGCCCCCCCGAGAGTGATTTTCATGATGTCTGAAATGGAAGCTGGATTATATCGGGCCATATACCGCCCATATACCGCCCCTATAGTCGCTTTAATATACCCACACATTTTCATCATTTAGTTTATACATAGATGAAAATGTCTGTCTGTTGGAGGGCAGGGGTGAGAGGTGGGGGGGGGGGGAGGTGGGGGGGGGAGTGGGGGGGGGGAGGTGGGGGGGAGGTGGGGGGGGAGGTGGGGGGAATGGGGAGAAGAATGGGAATGGGAATAGAGAGATGGGTGGGAAAAGGGGGGAGAGATGGAAGGGAAAGGGGAGGGAAATTGTAGATGGAGAACAGGGGGACGTGAGGAGAGGAGAAAAGAAGAAAGGTGGAATGGGAGGGGGTATAAGAAAATCCCCTCTTCCAGTACACTAAAATCCCCCTCTTCCAGTATAAGAAAATCCCCTCTTCCAGTATAATAAAATCCCCCTCTTCCAGTATAAGAAAATCCACTCTTCCAGTACAATAAAATCCCCCTCTTCCAGTACATGAAAATCCCCCTCTTCCAGTACATGAAAATCCCCCTCTTCCAGTATAATAAAATCCCCCTCTTCCAGTACACACAAGTCCCCTCTGCGCTACACAAACACCGGCCACTCCCAGTACTCGAATCAAGACATAAGACCTGAAAAAGGAAGCGATTATTTGTAAGTGTAAACGTTATGTAAATATTGGTTTACACGAGGGGTGAAGCCCCAATATGGTGGATGGTACACTGATGGCCACCCTGGCGCCCACTGGTTCTTTATAGTAAGGTCTTCCTTGTAAAGTGTAATTGTGATGGGTGATGGGAATGGGTAGTCACCTGGTTGTGTTCACCTAGTTGAGCTCTGGATCTTTGGTCCGGTCTCTCAACTGTCAATCAACTGATGTACAGGTTCCTGAGCCTATTGGGTTCTATCATATCTACACTTGAAACTGTGTATGGAGTCAGGCTCTACCATATCACTTCCTAATGCATTCCATTTGTCAACTACTGTGACACTAAAAATATTCTTTCTAATATCTCTGTGGCTCATTTGGGTACTCAATTTCCACCTGTGTCCCCTAAAGCGTGTGCCCCTTGTGTTAAATAAACTGTCTTTACCTACTCTATCAATGGCTATGAGAATCTTGAATTTCGTGATCATGTCTCCCCTAACTCTTCTGGCTTCCAGTGACGTGAGGTTTAGTTCCCGTTGTCTCTGGTGGCAAACCTCTGAACCTTCTCCAATTAAGTCTTGTGCTTAACGAGAAACACTCCATGCTGGAGCTGCATACTACAGGGTTGGTCTCACATATGTGGTACCCAAGATTGTGGATGATTCCTCACATAAGTTTCTAAAGGCCATTCTTATGTTGGCCAACCTGGCATATGCTGCTGATGATATCTTCTTGATGTGGACTTCAAGGGAGAGGTCTGGCGTGATATCAACCCCCCCCCCCCCTCAGATAATTCT
>NC_091165.1:28667877-28685377 GCF_040958095.1 Procambarus clarkii | reverse complement strand
TATATATATATATATATATATATATATATATATATATATATATATATATATATATATATATATATATATATATATATATATAAACTATAAATAATAAAGATATATCCTTTATGTTTTCTCTCTTTTCTTTCCAGGATGGTCAAGGAGAGGTCCTAAAAACTCGGACGGAGGCCTATAGGGACGTGTGCGAGATCTACATAATCCTGGGATTAGTAACTATGTAGTATATGTCCCATTCACCGTGTACATATAAGGGGGTGCGGGGACAGAGATACACACACCGAGAATATATGTGACACAAGAGATATATACACCTGACTTCATGCCGCTGTTCAATACACAGCTAGGAGTATACTTATAAAGATTCCTATATGACTTATACTCATACTTATACTTATATGCTATAATTATAAGCAAAAGTACACATAACTCGGAGTAATTTCTCATACTTGAAGCATATGTTTCGCATACTTTGAACATATTCAAGCATATCCTACAGTATAACATCATTCTACTTAATCAACTTCTTTGATTAGTGTTATATAATCCGGGTATAATGAACATGTCGTGGGGTATAATCAATATGCGCTGTGAGCTGAAGTATACTCTTGCCGTTCTTATGGATATACTCTGAGTCATATATATATATATATATATATATATATATATATATATATATATATATATATATATATATATATATATATATATATATATATATACAGAGAGAGAGAGAGAGAGAGAGAGAGAGAGAGAGAGAGAGAGAGAGAGAGAGAGAGAGAGAGAGAGAGAGAGAGAGAGAGAGAGAGAGAGAGAGCAAGGGAAGGAAAAGAGGAACATTATTGAAGTCTATGATATACGGCTGAAAATATTTTTAAAATTTCTCCTTACAATTTTACGCTTAACAATATTTGATTTGTCGAAGCCACCCCCCCTCCCATGTCCTGCCATAAGGCACAAGACAAACAGAAAACGGCACTTGGTAAATAGAACCTGACCTTAACGTGTCATCGAGAGACAGATTCCCGGGGATCGAATCCCGGCCGGAGCAGAAACATATTGGCAGCGTTTCGTACCTGTCACTATTCACGTTGGGACGTGAATAGTGGCTCCCACGTCAAATAGGGACGTGGATAGTGGCTCCCACGTCAAATAGGGACGTGGGAGCGAGGCAGTTTCTGAAGGCTGCAACCTGGGAGATGAGATTTGCAGTGGCCTAATAGTGAGATATATGAAGCATCACTGCCCAGCTGACACACCACACACACACGACACACCACACACATGCCTCACTCGCCATGTGTGTGAAAACCCAGGGAGGAATTAACTGGAAACCAATCCATAACTGTTCGCCCCTGTTCACCCAGCAGTAATCACGGACGTGGGGTGTAAAACCCGATTGGAGGATCGAGTTTCAGGGAGACACTTGTAGGGAACCATGAATTTTGGGAAGGAAAACCTCTCAGCCTGATAACATGAGTCAAAAGTCTAGTCTACTCCTGTACCCTCCTGTGTATAGAGAGAGAGAGAGAGAGAGAGAGAGAGAGAGAGAGAGAGAGAGAGAGAGAGAGAGAGAGAGAGAGAGAGAGAGAGAGAGAGAGAGAGAGAGAGAATACATGAATGAATTCAAGTAAGGCATACAAGCTAATCTCACCACGTCGAAGATATATACAATATACACCAGCCTGAACCCATTTCAAAAGCAGGAAATTCTTACACACAACACGGAGATCAGACACGGTATCAAATAATATACAATGACATGAATAGAGAACGAGCCAGTTCCCCCCTTAGACAAGGTCAACTACACTTGACCTCTGGTGACCTTCACACGTGTCCACAGCCAATGTCTAACTGAAAGGTACCAACGCTGGGAGGGGTACAGAACAGGAGAGGCCAAGAGGAACAGGAGGAACTAGGAGGAACAGGAGAAAAAAATACCTGTAGTTTACCTGTAATGGGTCTCAAAAGTGCACTCATAAGATAAAACTAGCAAACTATCATAAGAGAAGTAGCTAATATATATCTTAAGACACTCTTAAGATTCGCTACTAATGTATTTATTAATGGTTCAGCGTAAGAGAAAGCAAATAATAAACAGCCTTAAACTAATCATATGCACAGACAGACAAACGCAGAATTCACAACATTTAATAGGCCTATATACAGAGATAGTCGAAGAATCACATAACATGAACGGGCCTATATATTCGAGGAAACGCCGAACAGGGAGAGGCATAATGTTGATAAATATAGTGCAGAGGGCAAACACCGTGATATAACACAAGACATCAACACAAGAGACGTTGATGATCGACACAGGTGTCAATTAAAGTAAATGCATGGATACACTAAGATATCAATGCAACACAATACCCAGATACTCCAAGACTTCTGAGTGTGTGTGTGTGTTGTGTGTGTGTGTGTGTGTGTGTGTTGTGTGTGTGTTGTGTGTGTGTGTGTGTGTGTGTGTGTGTGTGTGTGTGTGTGTGTGTGTGTGTGTGTGTGTGTGTGTGTGTTGTGTGTGTGTTGTGTGTGTGTGTGTGTGTGTGTGTGTGTGTGTGTGTGTGTGTGTGTGTGTGTGTGTGTGTGTGTGTGTGTGTACTCACCTATTTGTACTATCTATTTGTGGTTGTGGGGGTTGAGGTCTGGCCCTTTGGTCCCGCCTCTCAACTGTCAATCAACTGGTGTACAGGTTCCTGAGCCTCTCTCTCTCTGTGTTTACTAGTTGTGTTTTTACGGGGGTTGAGCTTTGCTCTTTCGGCCCGCCTCTCAACTGTCAATCAACTGTTTACTAACTACTTTTTTTTTTTTTTTTTTCCCCACACCACACACACACACCCCCAGGAAGCAGCCCGTGACAGCTGACTAACTCCCAGGTACCTATTTACTGCTAGGTAACAGGGGCACTTAGGGTGAAAGAAACTTTGCCCATTTGTTTCTGCCTCGTGCGGGAATCGAACCCGCGCCACAGAATTACGAGTCCTGCGCGCTATCCACCAGGCTACGAGGCCCCCCCCCCCATGTGTGTGTGTGTGTGTGTGTGTGTGTGTGTGTGTGTGTGTGTGTGTGTGTGTGTGTGTGTGTGTGTGTGTGTGTGAGTGTACTCACCTATTTGTACTATCTATTTGTGGTTGTGGGGGTTGAGGTCTGGCCCTTTGGTCCCGCCTCTCAACTGTCAATCAACTGGTGTACAGGTTCCTGAGCCTCTGTGTGTGTGTGTGTGTGTGTGTGTGTGTGTGTGTGTGTGTGTGTGTGTGTAAGGGAGTGTTTTTGCCTTCCCATCCGTGTGAGACACATAAAACCCGCCACCAACAAGGAAGGAAATGTCAGCCGGAGCGGCGAGCATCAAATAACGCGAGATAATGGCACTCTGGCAACCACCCGGCCACAGGTAATGACGTGGCGTGGCAAGAGATGGCGCTGGCGGCAGTCAGACGAGGCACCAGCGAAAAGAACGAATTCGAAGAGAAAGAGAATATAAAAACCTCTATTTATTTGATTTGGCAGATGGGAGATAAAGATAAGAGTCGAGAGGACAAGGACAAGGAGAATGGAACGACTCTTATCTGTTTTGAGAGAAATAGAGAGAGAGAGAGAGAGAGAGAGAGAGAGAGAGAGAGAGAGAGAGAGAGAGAGAGAGAGAGAGAGAGAGAGAGAGAGAGAGAGAGAGAGAGAGAGAGAGTCCTTCACGCCTCTTCACTACATAATAGCATTTTATTCCTAATCCTCGAATAGACTTCCTGACCTTTTGTGTGTCATTCTTCACTCACCTAAGGCCATCCTGTGCTTTCAGCCCCCCCCCCGCAAGGTTTCTGTGGGGTCCTGATGTAAGCTAGGAGATTCCTGGGTCTTTCCGGGTTTCCTGTGGGATTCATGAGCTCTTCAGAACGTGCATGTGGGGTTCCTGGGCCTTCCTGGAGGACCCACGGTCCTTTCCGGAGGTTTCTGGGGGGGTCCCTGCGCCTTCCTGGGGGTTTCTGGGGGGGTTTCGTCGCCTTTCCTGTGGGCCCTGAGCCCTCTGGGACATCCTTGGACAAAATGAATCCTCTTGCTGACTGTCTCTAGATCTTTAGTAAATCTCCCAGGCTCTATGTCTCCCCTGGATTCTTGGAAATCTTTATATGCCTCTCCGGATCCTCCTATATATATTCCTGAATGTTCCAGAGAGAGAGAGAGAGAGAGAGAGAGAGAGAGAGAGAGAGAGAGAGAGAGAGAGAGAGAGAGAGAGAGAGAGAGAGAGAGAGAGAGAGAGAGAGAGAGAGAGATTTTTTCTTGTCCAACATCTTTCTTAGTTATCCAACAGTGTAATCTTCCCATAATCCTCCCTATCTCCTGTTTCGTCATTGTCATGTCCTTTCTGCATCGTCAAATTCTCTCGACCTCCTCCCCCCCATTACCCCTCCCCCCCCTACACACAACTCCGTCGGAATAGTGTTCAAGTCTTCCTGGATGAAGCGACAAGACCTCCCAAACCTCTTCAACTCTGGAGGCAAACAATTCCAACTTTCGCTTTGTGACTTGTGACCATTGTAGGGGAGGAGGAGGAGGCAGCCATGACCCCGGAGGAGTGGATCATGGGTCAGGAGGGATGAGGGAGCCATGAGGGTGCCATGAGGGAGCCATGAGGGAGCCATGAGGGTGCCATGAGGGAGCCATGAGGGTGCCATGAGGGAGCCATGAGGGTGCCATGAGGGAGCCATGAGGGAGCCATGAGGGAGCCATGAGGGTGCCATGAGGGAGCCATGAGGGAGGCGAAGTGCAGGGGGCATGAATCTGGATGAATACAAGACTGAATATGCCAATGAAACTGTCCAAACACACAAGCCTAGAACCGCGCTACATCCAATTCCTCAGCTTACACACAGAGCTGGCTATAGGTGCCTCTGACACTCCGCTGACTTCGTAAGTGTCAGCTGCGAGTCAGCCTCGAGTCTCCGAGATAATTTATCGACTTCGTGCGAAGTCCAGAGACATCTGGGATGAGATCTCTGGATATTATAACTCCCTGTGCAGGCGAGGAGTCACAATAACGTGGCTGAAGTATGTTGACCAGACCACACACTAGAAATTGAAGAGACGACGACGTTTCGGTCCGTCCTGGACCATTCTCAAGTCGATTGTGCTTGAGTCGACGAAACGTCGTCGTCTCTTCAATTTCTAGTGTGTGGTCTGGTCATCATTATAACTCCCTGTTCACTCTGTCGTTGGTGCAGACAACTGGATTGGGGACCAACAAGGTGTACATGAATCCCGTTTGGCATTCCTCTTGCCATCTCAGAATTTGTATTTGGGGTCATTATATACTCAAGTGGCGCATTATGAGTCTATCAGTTCATCAGGTGAACGAGTAGATGGTTTTACTATGGGTTTACCCTTGGTGTTCTATTATTTGTTTATGGGGCTCCTGAAGTCTTCACGGTCTAGCTTTACTGTGAGTAGAGTTTTCTTTTTAAGATTTATTTCTTAATGGACTCGTGATCTTCGGTATGGGATATATATATATCTCTCTTCTTCCTTGGTCAGCAAAATTACATTTTCTATGTTCATCTCCTTCAAATTTAGTTTATATATATATATATATATATATATATATATATATATATATATATATATATATATATATATATATATATATATATATATATATATATATATATATATATTTGACAGTGTCAGACCACGAGGGAAGCATTAAGACAGCTGCATTATTAACCAAATTGTAATGCTAATTTGCAGTCCTGTACTAGATAACAGTCGAAATATGCTTAATCTTCTGCACTAGTGTCTCAAGAAGGATTCCCAGAGGTCGTGTGTAGTGAAGGACCAACAAGACCTTGGTCTGGCTGGTCAGTATACCAACACCAAACAAAAATACATTTGATACAGCAAATGAAATATAAAATGAATAATAAACAAAAGCTTGAATGACTAAAGAAACTCACAAACACACTAACAATTACACAATAAAAAAAATGACGTTAAAATGTAATTAAAAACGTTAAAAACATTGATGATAAAAGTCACTCACAAATTCAAAGTAAATCTTTTTCCATAAAGACTTTTCAATATATAAAAAAAAAAGTTAGAAGGACCATTCATGCCTGAAATTTTAAAGTTTTCAAGAAGAAAATGCAAAATATTTATTGAGAGGGAAAACTCATGTATAAAGTTGTTTTATTTCGGACCCGCACCAGACCATGGCCCGATAAGTTATTCAGTGTTTGTCTCACGGATGAGGGAGAGAGAGAGAGAGAGAGAGAGAGAGAGAGGAAGAGAGAGAGAGGGAGAGAGAGAGAGAGAGTTTGACACTCCAAGTATCTCCTCTCCTTTTCCTTCGCCTTATGCTGCTCTTCACCTTCAAACCTCAATCTTGCTGTTGCGAGGGATTGACGGACAGCTAGGAGAGAGATGGCAGGGAATGGGAGGAAGGGGGAGGGGAGAGATGGAAGGGGAAATGGATGAGAAGGAAGGAAGGGGGGGGGGTGATGGGAATGGATTAAGGGAGAAGGAGTGATGTATGGTGGGAGAGAGGGAGGGGGGGAGAGGGCGGGGGGGGGGGTGTAGTATAGCCAGCGATGTATTAAAGTTTTGTCCATTTCTCAAGTCAGAAGTTATCAAAAAGTGAGAGAGAGAAATTTCTCATCAAGATATTGAGTGCTGTATTTCTTCTCTCTCTTTCTCTCTCTCTCTCTCTCTCTCTCTCTCTCTCTCTCTCTCTCTCTCTCTCTCTCTCTCTCTCTCTCTCTCTCTCTCTCTCTCTCTCTCTCTCTCTCTCTCTCTCTCTCTCTTTCTTCTCTCTCTTTCTTCCACATCCTTGTTACCTGGAGCGCAATATATTGCCGCCATTCATTCTCCTACCTTTTTCTCTTGTTAAGTCTCTTCTTTGTTCTCTCTCTCTCTCTCTCTCTCTCTCTCTCTCTCTCTCTCTCTCTCTCTCTCTCTCTCTCTCTCTCTCTCTCTCTCTCTCTCTCTCTCTCTTTCTCTTTACTCTGTACTCTTTCTCCAGTCTGTTGCCTCCACTCGTATTTCTAATTCTACGTTCATATCTCTCCTCGTCTCCAAACCCCCCCCCCCCCCCCCTCTCTCTCTCTCTCTCTCTCTCTCTCTCTCTCTCTCTCTCTCTCTCTCTCTCTCTCTCTCTCTCTCTCTCTCTCTCTCTCTCTCTAATATCTCTCTTTCCTTCTCCCCCATTCCTCCATCTCCCCCTCCCTCCCTGCTACAAGTGGGCAGGCAGGCCCTCCAACAGAAGTCACAGTGTCAGAACACTCCCAGGGTACTGGGAGACTCGAACCATTTGTCGCTTGACACCAACCATTGCTATGTTAAATCCCAACCTTCTCCCTAGGCAGAAAAAGGGTGAGTGGGAGGGGAGGAGGAGATGGAAGAGAAAGAGGGAGAAAGGGGGTGGGTGAGAGAGGAGAAGGAAAAGAATAGGGGTTGGAGGAAGTATTAGGATATGAGAGAAGAATAGGGTAGGGAAGGAGTGGTGGAGGAGAGGTAAGAGATTAGGGGAAGAGGAGAAAAGTGGGGGAAAGAGTGCGAGAGGGAAAGAGAGGGATATAGAGTAGAGGAGAAAATGATAAGGTTACGGGTTTACAGATTAATCGAGAAAAGGAGAGAAAGGGAGGAAGTTGAGAGGAGAGCAAGGGTCGGGAGATATGGATGAGTGACGGAGAACAGAAGGGTGAAGAGAAGAAAGAGGAAGTAGGTGAACACGCAGAGGGGCGGTGTGGAAGGAATGTGCGATAAAAAAAAAAGACATACAAAGGTAGAAGAAATCGTGAAGAAGGAAGAGCAAGTGGGTATTATGAGAGAGAGAGAGAGAGAGAGAAAGAGAGAGAGAGAAAGAGAGAGAGAGAGAGAGAGAGAGAGAGAGAGAGAGAGAGAGAGAGAGGTAATAAATTGCTAAGAATGAAGGATTGTCAGGGCAGGTGGAGATAGGAGGAGTAAATAATGAGGGGGGGAAGGGGGTTGTGGGGGAGTTATGGGGGAGATAGTCTGGTTTACTTGTATAAAGCAAAGATACCCATGCAGTGGGTAAGCGGGCATGAAGGAGACGAAGTGGGCAAGGTTTGACCCAGCACCGTCTCACAAGACAAGTTTATTGTTTGGATAACTTTCCTCTTTCTTCAGTTCTTCATTCTTAATGTTTAAGCTCACAGAGAAGTACATTTCGTCTTCTTCTTCAGGCTATTACTTCTCGCGTTTACACTGCTGCCGGTGTCACTGTTGTAAAGGTCTTGGCTACTGTTGTTCTTGCTGCTACTCTGCAAAAGCAGTAGAACAGTAGCTTACGGGTGTGGACCTGTGACGTCCATTAGTCATCAGTTTGTCCATGTCGAGCTGTTTGAGGTACTCAGCTGCTGGCCCCTTCCCAGGCCAGCAACTGAGTACCTCTGAGTACCCTCGGGGCCCTGAGACTTCTGCTGAGTCTCTGGCCCCAAGTTCTGTAGAAACAAACTTGTATTTCCCGACGTTTCGGGAACCGTCCTGGACCGGACCGAATGGTCCAGGACGGACCGAAACGTCGTCGTCCCTTCAACTTCTAGTGTGTGGTCTGGTCAACATACTTCAGCCACGTTATTGTGACTCATCGCCTGCACTTGTATTTCCGACAAACGTCGCTGTGTTCGCCGAATACAATCCACTCCTGTCTATACTTCACATTAATGGAAATCCTCACGTATGAATTCTTCGTCTGTATAGTCGTAGAGATCATTTTCATGACCGTGTCCATATATTACGAGTTCTGTAGACTCTTCTTTGGTTTGGTTGATGTCTCGAAGGTCTGGCCCTCTTCAGTAGAGGTGATGGTGTCCACGCGTGTAGAAACATGGTTGGGGGCGCTGACTGCTTCACTGCATGTGTGGCTTGAGTTGCAGGCGAAGATTCCTGTGCTGATGCTGCAACAGCGGGAATGGTTGAGAGTCGAGCTGCAAGAACTGGACTACAGGCAGATGTACTTACGACGAGAATGCCTGTAACATCACTTCGGATTCCACAGAGCCAGAATTTTCTCATGTACCTCACTGAGGTACCAGTTGGCGAGTACCACAAAAGCGAGGTACATACCACATATAGACATATCACATTATGTCTCTATCAGGTACAATAAGTCGAGTACCATAGACCAGGTACAAGAAGTACCTATACACAGGGGGAGCTCTGTTGTTAACGCCTCAACTACGCGAATTAACACACTATGCGTTACAAGGTTGCAATCTTCTCTATCTCATAGTCTCTGGGAGAAGAGGGGGGTGAGGTGGCCAGATCCAATAAGCAACTCGCAGCTGAGGACGTGACAGACCTCGCCGCTGGGCAGATGAAGGGCAGACAGACCAGCCTGGTCACAAAGTCGTTCATCCCTGCTGTTAATTACAGGATAATTAACCGAAGGGACACGTGGGGGTCGCCGCAGGGGCGGTCATTCTCGCATTGGTTAGTTTCTGCATACGTATTTCCCCCTTCCACAATAATACATTATTACATATATATATATATATATATATATATATATATATATATATATATATATATATATATATATATATATATATATATATATATATATATATATATATATATTGAAAATAGGCCTTTCAACAATTATTTTAACAAAAATATTTCCAGGATTTGTTTTTAAATTGAAAATAAAATTCCTTGAACATTAATGTATTATATGGATGCTGGGAAGGAAAAAAATATAAAAAAAAGAGTTAATTCCCGTTGCGTAGAGCGGGCGTAGGAGTAGTGGGAATTATTTTCCTGTTTCTTCCCCGACTTTTCACTATTTTTATCCGTCTGTTTCTCTTATCACGTTATCATTTATAATCTTTACTACCGTCATCCTAATCACCAATATTATAATTATTAGGTTAATTTCTGTATTCACATTTGAGAGAGAGAGAGAGAGAGAGAGAGAGAGAGAGAGAGAGAGAGAGAGAGAGAGAGAGAGAGAGAGAGAGAGAGAGAGAGAGAGAGAGAGAGAGAGAGAGAGAGAGAGAGAGAGAGACCAACGATGGCTGGCTGGTTGACCCCTGACCCCGTCAGTGGGGAGGTGACCTTTAATTACCGCGTGAACATGACGTAACGACTGACCTACACGCCTCGCCCACACACACCTGGCTAAACTCCACACAATATATCACCGCCCACACTACATATGTATATATATATGTAAGTATTGTAGTTGTTCTTGTAGGAGGCGTAGGTCTTGTTCTAGTTGTCAGTGATGTTAGTGTTGCTGAGGGTGGGTGTTTATATGTGATGATGTAGGTGTTGAAGTTCCAGGTAATGTAGGTGTTGTGGGTGGTGTCTTGGGTGTTGAGGGTGGTAGTCCAGATGGTGTTGACGTGGGGGGGGGGTGTTGCGGGTGTTTCGGGTGTTTCATCGTGGCCAGCGTCCGACACCTGGGCGTCACCATGGCAACACCTGACTTCATCAAATCCATTTCAGGTGTTGTGATACAGCTCATTGTTACGAATGGGTCAAGGACCTTACCTACCAGTACTTACCTAACGGTGATTCCGAGCAAATAGCAGCTCTAGTTCTGCATAGTTCCCTCGTTAGCAATTCCGCTAGGTAACCTTGTTAGACCTGTTGGGTTATAACTGACCTATTCTGACCCTGAAATTGGTTGTTAAGTCTGGCCTCAAAGTTGTAGATGGAGATGGGTTCCTGAACTACTATTTTTTTTTTTCTCTCTCTCTCTCTCTGTCTTTCTGTCTCTCTCTCTCTCTCTCTCTCTCTCTCTCTCTCTCTCTCTCTCTCTCTCTCTCTCTCTCTCTGAAGCAAGAGTTGTGCTTGAAAACAGTTAATGAAAATGTCACAGGTTTGGTGAGTCTTTTTTCCCGCGGGTAATTAGTTTAGTGTGTGTTAGAGTCTGTCTGTCTGTCCTTGTGCCTGGCAGTGTGTGTCTGTCTGTCCTTGTGCGTGACTGTGTTTTGTCTTGTGTGTACGTACGTGTTTTCATGGAGCTTAAGTGCGTTGGGTCAGCATGCGTGAGTGTGTGTTAGTCAGCATGCGGGAGTGTGTGTTGTCAGCAAGCGTGAGTGTCGGGCCAGCATGCGTGAATGTGTGTTGGTCAGCATGCGTGAGAGTGTGTTGGGTCAGTATGTGTGAGTGTGTGTGGGTTAGCATGCGTGAGTGTGTGTGGGTCAGCATGCGTGAGTGTGTGATGGTCAGCAAGTGTGAGTGTGTGTTGGTCAGCATGCGTGAGTGTGTGTTGGTCAGCATGCGTGAGTGTGTGTAGGTCAGCATGCGTGTGTGTTCGTCAGCATGCGTGAGTGTGTGTGGGGTCGTGCAGAGTCCACTACATAAGAGGCAAGTAATGGGTAGCAGAGACCACGCCCATATTCCACATAGCGTGGGGAATGGGGAGAGAGGGGGGGAGGAGAAATCGGGTGAAAGAAAGAGACAGAAAGAGGGTAAAAAAGGAATGAAAGAAGCAAATAGGGAAAGAGCAGCGAAAGAGAAAGATGATGGAGTAAAATAAAGAGAAGAGATGGAAAAAGGGTAGATCAGATAGCAACAAACATGGAGAGAGAGAGAGAGAGAGAGAGAGAGAGAGAGAGAGAGAGAGAGAGAGAGAGAGAGAGAGAGAGAGAGAGAGAGAGAGAGAGAGAGAGAGAGAGGAATGTATATTAACAAGAACATAATCATTAATTATAAAAGCAGGGGAGTTTATCTTTAATTGTATGTATCTTATCTACAAGTTCATTACTACCGCTCACTTCTCTCTCTCTCTCTCTCTCTCTCTCTCTCTCTCTCTCTCTCTCTCTCTCTCTCTCTCTCTCTCTCTCTCTCGCGCCCATGTATACACAACAGAATATATACATATTCTGATGTATATGTACCTAATTATACACTCAACACTTCCACTGACTGATTACAACATCAGTGTTGTAATCAGTCGTTACAACACTGATTGTGTTACAACACATCAGTGTAACTCAAAGGTTACACTGACGTAACCTAATCACACATAAACACATTTCTGAATATCCAAACTGATGTATCTATACACTTTAATATATCATACACATGACAAGCACACTTCAGAGGGGGAAAATTACTGCGCTTACCCTCTCTCTCTCCAATATTTCCTTCCCTCCCCCTCTTTCCCCTCTTTCTCCATTATTTCCTCCCCTCCCCTTCCCTCACCTCCACTCATTTCTTCCTCCTCTCCTCATGCAATGTTGCTAGCAGTGAGGGGCGATGCTGTGATCAATGTGGCAGGAGCGCTCTGCGCCACACAACTAAATATATTGAGAAATCTGGCGTAAGCCAATCTGAGTGGCGCTGTAACAGCTTAGAGTGAGTTAAGCCATGCGTATGGCATGCGTTCGAGGTGCAGGGTGAATATCTGAATACGCGAGGCGCAGTGCGTAAGTGCCCGAATGTTGGAAAAAATACAACGGTGCGTGTAAAATGTATAATACATCTCCAGCCACTTGTAGTGAAACGTGGCAACAGAAACCCGTAGAGTTGTGCGGCGGGTTAATTTCACGGACAAATTGTTTTGATGAGTCAAGCCTGGTGGAGCGTGTTTGTTTGTGTGTACTTACTTATTCGTTTATTATTAGTCTCCCTTATTTGTGCCTGCAGGCTCGAGCTTCAGCTCTCGGGACCCAGTGTTATAGCCAGTGTTGGACTAACATGTTGACTACCGTCGTATGTCTTTCATTATACATTGTGAACCGAGGTGGCTTGTTCCACCTCCTCCATACCTGGTCTTATGTGAGAGGAGAGTTTTATTACATATCTATGGCTCATCTGCGTCTCTGGCTTCCACCTTTTCCCTTTCTCGCTTTATTGGTAATTTACTCAAGGCTTTTCTCTTTTTCCACCCTCTCTAATCCCCCATTCATTATGTCTCTATCATACATCTCTCTCTCTCTCTCTCTCTCTCTCTCTCTCTCTCTCTCTCTCTCTCTCTCTCTCTCTCTCTCTCTCTCTCTCTCCATCTTCCCTTTCCACCCTCCTTTTGTCTAGCGTCGCCTGATCTAGGAGCGTCAATCTTTCTAAGTACTCCAGCCCTCGTTGTTTATGGAGGAGATTAGTTGCAATCCTCTGTACCGTTGCTAGTTTCCTACTGCGCATTCTTGAAGTGGGGGACTCCTGCATGCTCTAGTACTGGTCTCATGTAGGTTGTGTGCAATGTTCCTGTGGGTTGTTCTAACGTTCCTAGTTTTCGAGAATGGTGAAACTTTATTGTATGTGTGTGTGTGTGTGTGTGTGTGTGTGTGTGTGTGTGTGTGTGTGTGTGTGTGTGTGTATGTGTGTGTGTATGTGTGTGTGTGTGTGTGTGTGTGTGTGTGTGTGTGTGTGTGAGTGAGGGGAAAGGGGTCGTACAGAAAACTAGCGGGCGTTGCACCATAGGGAAAGAGGGCTGAGGAAGGGTAGAGGCAGTGAACGAGCAGAAACGATATAGAGGTGCGAGGGTTTAGTGGGAAGGGAGGGGGAAGGGGGGGGGGTTGTATTTGATGTGTTGAAGAGGGATGCAGTTATAGGAGGGGACGGGGAGATGTTGTGGCGAGTTGTTGTTGCTGAGGACAATAGGTGGTGGTGGTTGTACCACAGTGGTGGTAGTGGTGGTGGTTGTACCACAACACCGCGGTAATAGTGAACAGTTATGATTGAGAGGACAGCAGGCTTGTGTGTTTTGTGGGGGAGTAGTGGTGGTGATCATGTGTTTTGTGGGGGAGTAGTGGTGGTGATCATGTGTTTTGTGGGGGAGTAGTGGTGGTGATCATGTGGGAGTTGTTGTTGTTGTTGTTGTTGCATCACTGCCTAATGCATAAATGGAATGCATTAGGCAGTGATGTGGTGGAGGCTGACTCCATACACAGTTTCAAATGTAGATATGACAGAGCCCAATAGGCTCAGGAATCTATACATCAGTTGATTGACGGTTGAGAGGCGGGACCAAAGAGCCAGAGCTCAACCCCCGCAAGCACAACAAGGTAAGTACACTACAGACTCCACAGTAACAACAAACAGACAGTCAGAAACAAACACCACAACACACAAACAGAAAGAGATAAACAAAACAATTCACCATCCACAAACATTCAATTACAAACAATAGCAACATAAAAACAAATGAACCTCGCAACAATAGGAACCTTTAAACCCAAACATTGAACAAAAATTTAACAAAAAACCCACATCACTGATTATTAATTAACCTTTGCAATAATGGCAACCAACAACTAAGGTTAGGATAACAATAGTCACATTAACAGCCACGCCAAAGTACTGTTGACAATTAAAAAAAATATATATTAAAATGGAACAATGACAACATTGTTTCTCTAGCAATTGAGGTAAATGCCAAGCTTTGGCAACACTGATGATAATAATAATAAGAAAAATAATAATTCTTCTTATTATTATTATGTTAATTGCGGTAATAATTGTAGTATTAATTTTAATATGAAATTATTGATGGTCATTGATTTTTTGGGGGACTGAATAAACAGTGGTTATGTATCGTTCTGGCCGTACTGATGGTGGTAATTCAGAGAGGGATTGGGACCACTGATTGGTGGGGAATCCTTACAGCTTAGGTAATTAGTCTCCTCCTAGGCTCTCACTCTCTTTGAGCCCTCTCATTCTCCCCTAAGTCATCTCTCTCTCACTCTCTCTCACTCTTTCACGGCCATCTCACTCTCCCTCAGCACTCTCTACCTCTTCTCTATCCTTTTCTCTTTCTACTACCTCTCTAACACTTCTCTGTCTCTACTCTTCACCTCTTTCTCTCACACTCCCCCTATTCTATCGCCTCCCATTCTACCCCCTTTCCCTGTCTACTCTCACTCTCCCTCATCTCTACCTTTTCTCGTTTCCTTTCTCTCTCTCATCTTCTCTCCCTTCTTCTCTAACCCCTTAATCAAAATTATGTGCTGAAGACAATGCTATATTGGCCACTTGAGAGAGAGAGCGCGATGGCCGAAACCCCCATAGGACACGACGTAAGTTATCGCCCATAACGATGGTTTAAGAAGCTCGGCGATATCCCGTTCTCGGACTTAAAAGCTTAGGTCTACCCGCTCGGATTATCGCGAAGGATTACCGGAGTTATTTTGCCTCTCTCGGCGATTACTGGCGATTATTTCGTTGTTGCTCTCTTCCTGCGTCATTCCCCATTCGTGGATTGTTTGAGATAATTATGTGTATTAACTCACATGATGTTCACTATTATTTTCGTAGTGGTGATAGTGGCAGTGCTAGAAGTAATGGTAACTATACTAGAAGTAATGGTAGCTATATTAGTGGTAATGGTAACTATACTATAGCTAGGAGTAATGGTATTAGTAATAGCAAGAGAAGTAGATACATAAGTAGAGGAAATAGCAGTGGTAATAGTACTGTTACTAGCATTAAGACTTGTGAGGTGTCTCTCGCTGCTAGATCTTGTGTCACGCTTAGTGGCTTGTCACACTTAGTGGTCTATGTCACGCTTACTGGAACACACTTAATGATCTCTGTAACACTACTCTTAATGGTCCCTGTACCACTACTCTTAATGGTCTCTTCTCACTCGCTCGTAATACAATGGGCTTTCTTCCTCCTCATTTACTTAATGGTTGCCCATTAGCCGACACACTCCCAGTTATAACACAAATTATTTGTAAGTGTTAAGTGTGTGTGTTAGTTGTGTGTTGCCTGCTGTGGTATGTTTGCTTTGGTTGTCTGTCTTTATGTCTGTCTGTCCCAGCCTGTCTGTCTATCAGTATTCTTAATGGTCTCTGTTTTCTGTTCCTGTCTGTCTATCTCTCTCTGTCTCTGTCTCTCTCTCTCTCTCTCTCTCTCTCTCTCTCTCTCTCTCTCTCTCTCTCTCTCTCTCTCTCTCTCTCTCCCCTTGCAATGAAAGAGAAAAAATACATCACTTTCCACCCCCTCCTTTATCTCTATTCATCAATGTTTGTACACTCTTATGTCCTCCGTTCCCACTTCTGCCATGTCTTATCTCTGGCACTACCTCCCCCCTCCCCCTCTCTCTCTCTCTCTCTCTCTCTCTCTCTCTCTCTCTCTCTCTCTCTCTCTCTCTCTCTCTCTCTCTCTCTCTTGTTTGAAAATACATCATTGTACCACACCTACAGTTGCCAAGGAGGTCTCTGACACTACTCACCACCAAACACACACACACACACACACACACACACACACACACACACACACACACACACACACACACACACACACACACACACACACACATGAGAGGCGGGCCCAAAGAGCCAGAGCTCAACCCCCGCTTGCCCAAGCAGGTGAGGACACCCTCCGTCTGACCACCTTGTTTAAACACCTCGGGCTTCCAAACACATTCATTAACGATGAACAGTAATGTGTCATTTCAACTGTGTGTAAACTGAACTCCATTACAAATGTGCAACCATTGATGAATACTGTTTTGGATTGGACGTGTAATGGACGATTATTTAAGGCATCGTTGGTGTCGAGGGGAAAACCTGCGTATTGTTGAATTCGAATATTGGAAGACGCGATCACTGCAAGACGCGATCATTGCAAGACGTGGCCATTGCAAGACGTGGCCATTGCAAGAGGAAGTCACTGTCAGACGTGATCATTGCAAGAGGAAGTCACTGTCAGACGTGATCATTGCAAGAGGAAGTCACTGTCAGACGTGATCATTACAAGAGGAAGTCACTGTCAGACGTGATCATTGCAAGAGGAAGTCACGCGTCATCATTGTAAGAGGAAGTCACTGTCAGGTGTGGTCATTGCAAGAGGAAGTCACTGTCAGGTGTGGTCATTGCAAGAGGAAGCCACTGTCAGGTGTGGTCATTGCAAGAGGAAGCCACTGTCAGGTGTGGTCATTGCAAGAGGAAGTCACTGTCAGGTGTGGTCATTGCAAGAGGAAGTCACTGTCAGGTGTGATCATTGCAAGAGGAAGCCACTGTCAGACGTGATCATTGCAAGAGGAAGTCACTGTCAGGTGTGATCATTGCAAGAGGAAGTCACTGTCAGGTGTGATCATTGCAAGAGGAAGCCACTGTCAGGTGTGGTCATTGCAAGAGGAAGTCACTGTCAGGTGTGGTCATTGCAAGAGGAAGTCACTGTCAGGTGTGATCATTGCAAGAGGAAGCCACTGTCAGGTGTGGTCATTGCAAGAGGAAGTCACTGTCAGGTGTGATCATTGCAAGAGGAAGTCACTGTCAGGTGTGATCATTGCAAGAGGAAGCCACTGTCAGGTGTGGTCATTGCAAGAGGAAGTCACTGTCAGGTGTGATCATTGCAAGAGGAAGCCACTGTCAGACGTGATCATTGCAAGAGGAAGTCACTGTCAGGTGTGATCATTGCAAGAGGAAGTCACTGTCAGGTGTGATCATTGCAAGAGGAAGCCACTGTCAGGTGTGGTCATTGCAAGAGGAAGTCACTGTCAGACGTGATCATTGCAAGAGGAAGTCACTGTCAGACGTGATCATTACAAGAGGAAGTCACTGTCAGACGTGATCATTGCAAGAGGAAG
>NC_091165.1:28655377-28662877 GCF_040958095.1 Procambarus clarkii | reverse complement strand
TCCCTGCTGTTGTTGTAGCTGCTGCTGTTGTTCCTGCTGTTGTTGTAGCTGCTGCTGTTGTTCCTGCTGTTGTTGAAGCTGCTGCTGTTTTTTCCTGCTGTTGTTGAAGCTGCTGCTGTTTTTCCTGCTGTTGTTGAAGCTGCTGCTGTTGTTCCTGCTGTTGTTGTAGCTGCTGCTGTTGTTCCTGCTGTTGTTGTAGCTGCTGCTGTTGTTCCTGCTGTTGTTGTAGCTGCTGCTGTTTTTCCTGCTGTTGTTCCTGCTGTTGTTGTAGCTGCTGCTGTTGTTCCTGCTGTTGTTGTAGCTGCTGCTGTTGTTCCTGCTGTTGTTGTAGCTGCTGCTGTTGTTGTAGCTGCTGCTGTTTTTCCTGCTGTTGTTGTAGCTGCTGCTGTTTTTCCTGCTGTTGTTGTAGCTGCTGCTGTTTTTCCTGCTGTTGTTGTAGCTGCTGCTGTTGTTCCTGCTGTTGTTGAAGCTGCTGCTGTTATTACGTTCAAACTGGCATTATTGTTGCTGTAGCTGCTGCTATTGTTGTTGTTATTGCAGCTGCTGCTTGTCTCCCAGCTATCACATCACAACTCGTCAACTTACAAAACAGGGAACACAGGACCCTGGTCCGAACACAGTGTGAGTTACCGGCCAAGTTGCACAACTTGTCCGAATATAAGCTTAGTAAGTTGCCTTGGCAACTTACTAAGCCACACAAATACAGATATAAGTTATGCCATTAATAACCTCCTTAACTTTCACATCCAACTTAAGTGACTTATGGAACGTGTATATATATATATATATATATATATATATATATATATATATATATATATATATATATATATATATATATATATATATATATATATAGTGTTGTGATTCATTATTTCCCTGCAGTGGTTAGGAAAATCTTGCTGTGCAGGATGGATCAGAGGGTGTGGTGTAGGTTGGGGGGGGGGGATATATACAGTATACAGCGGTATATATATATATGTATATGTATATAGGGTATATATATCGCTGGTTCCACCCCGCTGGCTGCGATATTCCGCGTCTAATCTTCCGGTTTATATGTGTAACTCGTTCCTGTATCGCCATCTTGAAGGGTAAGGTTCTTGTACCTCGTGTCTCAGTTTCTTGTCCTCGTGTCTCAGCTTCTTGTGCTCGTGTCTCAGCTCCTTGTCCTCGTGTCTCAGCTTCTTGTGCTCGTGTCTCAGCTCCTTGTCCTCGTGTCCCAGCTCCTTGTCCTCGTGTCCCAGCTCCTTGTCCTCGTGTCCCAGCTCCTTGTCCTCGTATCCCAGCTCCTTGTCCTCATATCCCAGCTCCTTGTCCTCGTGTCCCAGCTCTTTGTCCTCGTGTCCCAGCTCCTTGTCCTCGTGTCCCAGCTCCTTGTCCTCGTGTCCCAGCTCCTTGTCCTCGTGTCCCAGCTCCTTGTCCTCGTGTCCCAGCTCCTTGTCCTCGTATCCCAGTTCCTTGTCCTCGTATCCCAGCTCCTTGTCCTCATATCCCAGCTCCTTGTCCTCATATCCCAGCTCCGTGTCTTCATGTAGTTCCAAATGTTATATATAGCCATACTGGCTTAGTGCTCTCTCTTTTGAAAACTAACTTACCTTACCTGCCATCTGTCATCCGAAAAGATGGCAGCCATCTGTCATCCGAAAAGATGGCAGCCATCTGTCATCCAAAAAAAGTATCTTGGCGCCATTAATCTGTTTAACCATCACCCACCACCTACCACTGACTCACTATACCTACCATTAACCCTATTACCCACCAGACACTGGTACTGCCCACTTGGGGGGGGGGGAAATCTTCCTCCCCCTTTCCTCCTTTCTTCTCCCATTTACAAATCCCATTTGTTGCCCCAACAATTTCAAGCCATTATGACAATATCTTTGCAATTATCGTAGTCACTCGAGCCTCTCTACTCCGGTCCTCCTCCCAGTCCCTTGTAATTATTTCGTTATGCTTTACGACTCTTTCTTTCATTATCCATAAACATTTTCAAACAAGGAATAAGTAGCAGTAAAACAACAGTTAATGTCTCCATTTGTTTTAAGGGAGCCTGGGAGGGAGGGAGAGAGAGAGAGAGAGAGAGAGAGAGAGAGAGAGAGAGAGAGAGAGAGAGAGAGAGAGAGAGAGAGAGAGAGAGAGAGAGAGAGAGAGAGAGAGAGAGAGATTCCCATGAAATAATTGAGTCTCTAGCAGCAGGCTTCAAATGAGCTGAAGTAGGATGACAGCTCTTTTTTGCAGTTTCAATAGGTACGTGAATTGACAGCGCCCTTATGAACGCTTGTCAGTTAAAGAGAGAAAGAAAGAGAGAGAGAGAGAGACAGAGAGAGACAGAGAGACAGAGACAGACAGACAGAGAGAGACAGAGACAGACAGAGAGAGACAAAGAGAGACAGAGAGAGACAGAGCAGTAAAGAGAGCCGCTCTAACCTCAGGCTTCACTAGCCAAGGCTCTACAGAGGACATAGAGGCGTATCCTCCGCACCACAAATCCTTCACATAAAACAAAACACAATGTCTTGTCAGGATAACGAAAACTCCAAGACAACAAAAACATAACGATAACCAAACGCCAGGATAACAAAAGCACCGAGGCAAAACCCCCCTCCCTTCCCCCCGAAAAGGAAGACAGACAGGCAGTGTTGAAAGAAAGCAGATTGGAAGACGTACAAATATGGTCAGCAGAAATGTGGGCAGGCAGCAGGCAAGCAGGCAGGCAGTGAGGTAGGAAAGCAGTCTGGAAGGCAGGTAGGAATGCTGTCAAGAAGACAAGTAGGAAGGATGGGGGAGGGAACTGGCAAGAGATCAAGCAGGGAGGTGCGAATGAAGGCCAGCAGCCGGCGGGCAAGCAGATAGGCAGTGAGGCAGGAAAGCAGTCTGGAAGGCAGGCAGGAAAGCAGGCAGGAAAGCAGGCAGGAAAGCAGGTAGGTTCATCAGCAAGTTATGACATTCACCAAACTATAAACTGGTCTTGGCGCTCCCAAGTCCACTGGGAGAGAGAGAGAGAGAGAGAGAGAGAGAGAGAGAGAGAGAGAGAGAGAGAGAGAGAGAGAGAGAGAGAGAGAGAGAGAGAGAGAGAGAGAGAGAGAGAGAATGAAATTATAGAATAGGGAGGGGGGAGGGGAGTAAGGTAAAGAGTTGGAGAGGGAGGGGGTAGTGAGGTAAGGAGTTGGAGGAGAGGAGCAGGAGGAGGGGGGTAGAATCCCCTCCTGTTGGGGGGCGGGGGGCGGGGGGATGGATAACTAACTGGCCCCTCAGTTGCCAACCGGGAATTCAGCGGAAAAATCCAATATACATATAATCTCCGTCATATAACCTTTCTTATATCTGAGTGTTTACCTTTCCTAAGCTCTTTTAGCACCGCCTGGCAGCTTCTGGTACTCTATAATTATGTTTAAGAGAGACGCGCTGGCAACCGGCTCTGTCACCAGACGAGATGTTTATAGAGCGCTTAGAGTCGGAATATTTAGAGTCGGGATATTTACCAACTTTAATGTCCACAACATCGACCAAGTTCGCCCAGAGAGAGAGAGAGAGAGCTGAGGAGAATAACCGGAAAATATTGGCATTAATATCGTATATGCAGACGCGAACGACCTCCAAAATTCCGGGTCAATCCGATGGCTCTATTATCGCTACATCCCTGCCAGACATACGGTGAGCCGGAGCCCGCCAGCTAGAGTCCAACATCAACGCAATTTAACGCCAAATCGACTTTGATGACGTCGATTTTCTGCGAATTCTATACATCAGAAAAGGTAATCCAGCTACTAAATGAAATTCTGTGGAGAAAATGGTACAAAATACATCATAAATCCTAAAACATGTGAATACAATAGTCTATTAATATGCTGGAGGATTTGTGGGTAATACTTGGCAACACTGTCGCCCAGGGGTTGAAGGCTTGGCATCACTGCGGCTTACGGCGGTGTCCTTACGGCTCATCTTCGTATTTATGCGAATGGGAAAATGAACCTAAAGTCATGGCATGAGTTGTGGATCTAAATTTTATGGTGTATATGTATATGAGCGCGGCATTGGGGAGGGGGAGGGGGGGAGAGGGAGAGGAAGAGGGAGAGGAAGAGGGAGAGGAAGAGGGAGAGAGAGAGAGAGAGAGAGAGAGAGAGAGAGAGAGAGAGAGAGAGAGAGAGAGAGAGAGAGAGAGAGAGAGAGAGAGAGAGAGAGAGCAAGAGACTATTACTACTACAAGACCACCTCGACTACAGTAAATGACCCAGTTGGTGGCTACTAGAGTTTAACTCATACAAGGCCATGCAACTGGGAGCTGACAATTAGCAACTTGTATTCCACGTACGTCAGACCAATTTAACACTATGCTTCGCCAGCGTAAATACTTACCTTAGGAAAAGTTAGTGAAATCCAGAGGAATATCACTAGACTAGTACCAGAACTGAGAGGTATGACTTACAAGGAGAACTAAAGGAATTAAACATGGTCACTGAATTCACTCCTGATCGCATGGCCAGCAGTCAGGAGAGACATGATTGCTACGTAACTAAATACAAAGCCAAGGACAATCTATCTTTGCAACGGGCGGTACACGAACGAGGGACATGTTTGATAAGTGCCCTAATGAGCCTCAGAGACATTACAGCAATTACTTGAGCAGAGAAGTAAATAAACAGAATACAGTAAGAAATGAAGTGCTGGAGGAAGATTTCTCACATGTGTATTATACCAGGAATATACCTGGAGTGGGTTCTGGGAGTTGTACTTACCCAGACTTGCTTGGGGTCAGGCTTGACTTGTGTTAACTTAATCCAACAGGCTGTTGCTTTAAGGAGCAACTAAAGGAGCACCTTTAAGGGGACCTAAAGGAGCTGCCTTTAGGTCCAAATATCCATTGTAAGCCAGTTGATCCGGCACTTCCTACAGGCGTTAATACTACTACTGTTTGTGAAATCTGTACACCGGTCAGCTGAAGATAGAAAGGCGGAATCATAGAGCTGAAGCTCAATCTCTCCCCCCCATCCCCAAAACCACAAAAACGTACTCTACCCACCTGGCTACCCACCCTAGTGGAAGGCCATCCATCCACCTGGCTAGCCAGCCGGCCAGCCAGCCGGCCAGCCAGCCAGCCAGCCAGCCAGCCAGCCAGCCAGCAGCCAGCCAGTCAGCCAGCCAGCCAGAACTTCTGTCTGCGAGCATTTCCCTATTCCACGACCCACCACACAAGGCAGTGAATAGCCCGTGGTGGGTGAGAGAGAGAGAGAGAGAGAGAGAGAGAGAGAGAGAGAGAGAGAGAGAGAGAGAGAGAGAGAGAGAGAGAGAGAGAGAGAGAGAGAGAGAGAGAGAGCGAGCAGGCCAGGCTGGTGTTTCGTGTGCTTCATTAGCAAGGGGGCGGGTCCCCCCAGTCCCAGCCCACCTGACGACTGCCGCCTATTCAGCTAGGACCCAGCCTGGCATCCTGTAGCTGGGTGCCTGTCTCGGCTTTAAGCCCTCAACCCCCCTCCACAACCCCCCCTCCACAACCCCCCCTCCACAACCCCCCCTCCACAACCCCCCTTCCCCATGTCCCCCCCCCCTCCCCCCCTTCCTCTTGGCACTGTCGACACTGACGGTGAAGAAACAAAAAGAAACAAAGAAATGTTAACACTTCCAATATAAATTAAAGCAACATGTAATTATGGGTTTATGTAATTATTCTCGTTTTCTATGATAATGTGTTTTATGTTTTTTTCCGCTCTGAAGTTATAATTGTTTTACTTATTTTTCGCTCAATGTTACAATACTGGTCGTATAATATATTGTTTTAAAATACTAATAATTATTGACCACTTTACTTGTTGAGAATGTAACATAAGACTACATATGTGTGTGTGTCACAGAGACTACGGGCCTGATGCCTCTCAGAGATGTCTGTGAGCATCTTGTGTGTCCTACGGTACATCTAGAAGATGAACCACTCTATCTCTCGCTGGTGTCTCAAAGGTGTTTACAAGAGATTCTACAGGACGACACTCCATCCGCTCATTCTGTGCTGGGGCCAAGGAATGGCACGAAACTAAGAATGGAACTAAGGATGCCACGAAGATTCCCTAAGAATGGCACTAGTGATAACACGAAAGCTCCCTAAAAATGCCAAGAAAGCCAAGCCCGCAAGCCTGGTCCGCAGTGGGCCTGCGGGCCGCTCCAAGCAACAACCTTTTGGAAGAAGCTCTCTCAAGTCAATCCTGGCGCCGGGCCGGTTATAGGGAGTACAAGAACTCCCATAACCCCCCATCCAGGTATAATCCAGGTACCAACACGAATTAGCTTTTCCTAACCCCTCTCCCTAATTTTGGGGGCCCATCTATTCCCCTCTATTTTCCCCTTTTTTGGAGAGTAACCCGAGTGAAGGGCAGTGATTGACAAGAGTAGGAGGGGAAGGGTGAAGTAATCTGAGATGTAATGGAGGATTACGAAAGATACAAGGGGATTGAGACGTCATAAAAGGTATTCAGGCGTAAAACAAGGGGATTACCTGTGAAACAAGAAGCTTAAGTACAACAAAAGAAATTAATGAGGAGGTTTTTAAGGGATTAAAGTAAAGTAAAGGGTTGAATTGAAAGGCATTACGTCGTCTATAATAAAGCAAGCATCTATAATAAAGCAATATATATATATATATATATGGCGTTAAATGTGTATATATATATATATATATATATATATATATATATATATATATATATATATATATATATATATATATATATATATATATATATATATATATATATTTGCATGTGCTGATCAAATTGCACAAAAAAATTAAAATAATATTTTTCCAAAATATTTTGGAAGAAAAATCATCAAGGATTTTTTTAAGACTGATAAAAGGGAACTTGGAAAGATAACAAGGGATTATGAACCCAATGAGCCTTTATACGGGTATTAGTTTTGCACTATGTGGAGATTAATCATGTTGTACATGGAGATTAATCAGGTTGTGTTTGCCGGATTAATCACGCTATACATGGGGAATAAACATGCTGTATGTCGGTGATTAATCAAGCTCACATGGGTATTAACCATACTGCATAAGGGGATTAATCATGTATGTGGGAATTAAACAAGATGTATGTGGGGGGGGGATAAATAATGAAGAGGGGATTAATTATAATGTATACGGGGAATTAATCATGAAATATGTTGGAATTAATCATACTGTACATGGGGATTAAGCGTGAGAAACATATGGATAAATCATGCTGCAAATGGGGAATTAATCATGGGAATTCATAATGATGAAAGTGCGGAAGTAATCTTGATGAATGTGGCATTAATCATGCTGAATAATGGAATTAATCAAACTGTATGTGGGGGGGATTAATAATGCTAAATATGGGGATTTATCATGTTAAGCTAAACTAGCCTCCTAGTTCCCCCGCCAGGATAAGCTAAAGTGGTCTCTGTGTGGCGTTATAATCCAATATATTATAGCCATAATGGCACCCCATGAATTATTAATGGTGCCAGCCAGACATGGCAACAACG
>NC_091165.1:28653800-28654877 GCF_040958095.1 Procambarus clarkii | reverse complement strand
AAACTACCCCCCCCCCACCTTCCCCCCCACCGCCACCCCGCCAAGTCTTGCTGTATATGCTTACATTGTTCAGTCGTACACACACCTTACCTTAATGAGACACACACACACACGCACACACACACACACGCACACACATGATAGAGCCCAATAGGCTCAGGAACCTGTACACCTGTTGATTGAAAGTTGAGAGGCGGGACCAAAGAGCCAGAGCTCAACCCCCGCAAGCACAACTAGGTGAGTACAACTAGGTGAGTACAACTAGGTGAGTACAACTAGGTGAGTACACACACACACACACACACACACACACACACACACACATATCTACACATATCAAGTGTAGATATGACAGAGCCCGATAGGCTCAGGAATCTGTACACCTGTTGATTGCCGGTTGAGAGGCGGGACCAAAGAGCCAGAGCTCAACCCCCGCAAACACAACTAGGTGAGTACAACTAGGTGAGTACACACACACACACACACACACACACACACACACACACACACACACACACACACACACACACACACACACACACACACACACACACACTCCACAGCACCGTAGAGAACTTCAGAACATAATATGAGCGGACTTAATGAACGAATGGCTACTGAAGTTCAACTCTAACCAATGCAATGTGCGCAGGAAGAGGAGATATCAGCGAACCGCGAGCTTGTTGCCCCAGTAGTGTGGAGCAGCCACACTACTGGTGCTGCTATCATCTGCATGTGGAGCAGCCACACTACTGGTGCTGCTATCATCTACATGTGGAGCAGCCACACTACTGGTGCTGCTATCATCTACATGTGGAGCAGCCACACTACTGGTGCTGCTATCATCTACATGTGGAGCAGCCATCTTATCTTGAGGTTATCTTGAGGTTATCTTGAGATGCCATTATGTCATCTCCACATCATTTCCATATTCCCAAAATGTGCACCAAAGTTGCCGTCAAATCCTTACCTGTCAACTATACTTTGTCCATTTTCTTCACCAACTCCGCGCCAAAAAAAATACTCCGAGGGGGGGATTATTTCCCGCCAAATACTTTCCCGCCGCCAAAACCAACT
>NC_091165.1:28618800-28648800 GCF_040958095.1 Procambarus clarkii | reverse complement strand
TCTATTGTCTTGTAGGAGAGATGCTCTGTAAGGCGCTAACTTTCAGGCCTCTTCAGGACTCTAAAGAGCCTCTTCAAGACTCTAAACAATGCTCACCAGACGACCTGGAGGTGAGGCAGGTGGGGCCACAGCCACCTGTGGTCACTAACAGTCGGGACTTTGGTCCACTAGGCTGCAAGCAACAGCCTGGTGGACCAAACTCTCACAAGTCAAGCCTGGCCTCGGGCCGGGCTTGGGGAGTAGAAGAACTCCCAGAACCCCATCAACCAGGTATCACGCAGGTTCCGAGACACTGGCGATGAGTGACACTGGAGATGGATGTCTCCAGTGTCACCCAACTGCAGAGACACTGGCGATGAGTGACACTGGAGATGGATGTCTCCAGTGTCACCCACATGCAGAGACACTGCATGCTTGGTGACTGGAATATTAATTTGTTTATGATTGCAACTGTAGGCAATGTCACCAATTTGTTCACGGTAGTTAGTTGACTATAAGGGCTATGAAGATCCATCAAGTACCAGAACATGGGCACAAGACCCGGGCATAAGAACTGGCGAACTCTAGTCGACTGTGACTCCTCTGTGGATTGTCTTCCTCAGACAGGTGCTCACCAGGTCAGCAATCATGCAGCAGAAACAACAATAGTAGGTTTCTGTACTTACTAGCGGGCGGCTCTTGTCACATACTCATACAAGCGAGGTGGACACGCGGCTGATGATGGCTGATGGCATGGCTGGTGGCATGGCTGGTGGCATGGCTGGTGGCATGTCTGGTGGCATGGCTGGTGGCATGGCTGGTGGCATGTCTGGTCGCATGGCTGGTGGCATGTCTGGTCGCATGGCTGGTCGCATGGCTGGTGGCATGTCTGGTGGCATGTCTGGTGGCATGTCTGGTGGCATGGCTGGTGGCATGGCTGGTGGCATGTCTGGTGGCATGGCTGGTGGCATGGCTGGTGGCATGGCTGGTGGCATGTCTGGTGGCATGTCTGGTGGCATGGCTGGTGGCATGTCTGGTGGCATGGCTGGTGGCATGGCTGGGGGCATGGCTGGTGGAATGTCTGGTGGCATGTCTGGTGGCATGGCTGGTGGCATGGCTGGTGGCATGTCTGGTGGCATGGCTGGTGGCATGGCTGGTGGCATGGCTTGTGTCATGGCGGCGCCAAAGGGCTCAGGTGGCGGACGGCCGCCTGTCTAACACAAGCCCGGCAGCGTGACACAGTGGAATAGCAGCCCGGCCCAGAATCTGTGACCTCTGTGACGTGATTTCACAGAGGTCACAGAGAGGTCACAATGGTCCCATTACCTGACCTACGGCTACGAACCCATTTTCTGTAGGACAAAGTAAGGCTGACCTCCATTAGAACTCCTCCACTATGTTATAAATTATTTCAGTTCTTCCCAGACCGACATCGCAATGGGCGCATCTGACGACCATTGGGGAACTGCCTCGTTCGGGGCAATTAGAGCTTCACACAGACGTCCCTCATGCGCCAGGGCCACTCCCATTAACACCGACACCGACTCCGACACCGACACCGACTCCGACACCGACCCCGACACCGACACCCTGCACTCCGGATTCTGCACATGAGTGTGTAATCAGCACTGGACGGACCGCAATATACCACACCCGACAGTTCTGGAAAACTAATCTTTCACGGTGACACTGTTGGTGGGTGACACTGTTGGTGGGTGACACTGGTGGTGGGTGACACTGGTGGTGGGTGACACTGGTGGTGGGTGACACTGGTGGTGGCTGACACTGGTGGTGGCTGACACTGGTGGTGGGTGACACTGGTGGTGGGTGACACTGGTGGTGGGTGACACTTGTGGTGGGTGACACTGGTGGTGGCTGACACTGGTGGTGGCTGACACTGGTGGTGGCTGACACTGGGGGTGGCTGACACTGGGAATGGCTGACACTAGACACCTCCCCCCACTCCACAATAGCCCCCCCCCCTCTCGCTGATTTGCGAATTAGTGTGAAAAAAATTTGGTATTGACTCAAGTGAGCGCCCCGAGGGCCTCCAGCCGGTGGCTACCGACACCTCTGGGAACACAGGTGACCATTGGGCTATTATATAATGTACCAAACTCGAGGGCTTGTTACACTGAGACGGTAAGGACGTCACCTGGTCTCCTGTCTCCTGTCTCCTGTCTCCTGTCTCTTGTCTCTTGTCTCTTGTCTCCTGTCTCTTGTCTCTTGTCTCCTGTCTCCTGTCTCCTGTCTCCTGTCTCTTGTCTCTTGTCTCCTGTCTCCTGTCTCCTGTCTCCTCTCTCCTGTCTCCTGTCTCCTGTCTCTTGTCTCTTGTCTCTTGTCTCCTGTCTCCTGTCTCCTGTCTCCTCTCTCCTGTCTCCTGTCTCCTGTCTCTTGTCTCCTGTCTCCTGTCTCCTGTCTCCTGTCTCTTGTCTCTTGTCTCCTGTCTCCTGTCTCCTGTCTCTTGTCTCTTGTCTCCTGTCTCCTGTCTCCTCTCTCCTGTCTCCTGTCTCCTCTCTCCTGTCTCCTGTCTCCTGTCTCCTGTCTCTTGTCTCTTGTCTCTTGTCTCTTGTCTCTTGTCTCCTGTCTCCTGTCTCCTGTCTCCTGTCTCTTGTCTCCTGTCTCCTCTCTCCTGTCTCCTGTCTCCTGTCTCCTGTCTCTTGTCTCCTGTCTCCTCTCTCCTGTCTCCCCCAACACTGCTGTCACGTCACATGTGTGTGTAAACCGGTTGCAACCTGAGCTACACATGTAATGTCACTGTAAACTAGTGCTAGTCATTGTGTAAACTAAGCAAGGTAAACTAAGAACACCTGGGCTCACTTGCGTCAAACACGCAAAGGTTGCGTAAACTACTCCGCGTCACGCAATTCTCTCGTGCACGCTGCTACAAGATATATTAATTAGCCAATAATAACCAAATGACAACCATGTAAAATACTTATACAATTGGCGTTAGAAAAATGTTGCTTACAACCGTGACGTCACACGCTATACTCTCCCTGATTGGTCAAGAACACCATGATGTCACAAGCTTTCCTCCCCCTAACTGGCCAAGAACACCGTGATGTCACAAGCTATACTCCCTCTGACTGGCCAAGAACACCGTGACGTCATAAGCTATCCTCCCTCTGACTGGCCAAGAACACCGTGACGTCACAAGCTATCCTCCCGTGACTGGCCAAGAACACCGTGATGTCACAAGCAATCCTCCCTCTGACTGGCTAAGAACACCGTGACGTCATAAGCTATCCTCCCTCTGACTGGCCAAGAACACCGTGACGTCACAAGCAATCCTCCCTCTGACTGGCTAAGAACACCGTGACGTCACAAGCTATCCTCCCCGTGACTGGCCAAGAATGACGTCCTCCATGGCAGCAGAGATCCTGTAGTGGCGCCCGGGAGGCGACTGCGGCAGATGGCGTCTGTTAATTGACCGGGTTCGAATCTCGTGTCCCAAGAAGCACAAGATAAATGGTTGTATTGTGGGGGCGGGACCCTGGTGTTTACCTGAGCCTGGCTCTAGGGTTAGGCACCCGCAGGGCCAGGGGGGGGGAGGGGTGACACGTGCCACATGTGTCAACATGGGCAGGACCACATGTATACAACATGGTATACATAGGCCTACTAGCCATGTGGTATGTTGTAGTGCAAGTGTGACTTTGAAGCCCAACATGGTACAAGTGTTACTGAAGCCCAACATGGCGCAAGTGTGACTCTGAAGCCCAACATGGCGCAATAGGTAATGTGTGAATCGCGTGAAATTTGCTAATATTAAATGACCAATTTAAGAGTTACTATGTGCAGGTCTCCGTTAATAATTTTAATTAACAATTTCAATTAATTTTAATGAATAATTTTAATGACACGAATCATGCATATCGTCTCTTACACCTCTGTAGTGAATAACACAGCTGACTCTTCCAATCTTACAGATTGGAAGTGTCCAATCTTCTTCCAATCTTACGGATGACTTGCTTATATAGTTCAATCAGGGAAGCATCATTGTTGCGACCAAACAATCAATTGTCACCGCTCCTCAACCAGGTTATTGTAGGGGCTTAATAATAGTGGGTAGCCCATTATTTCCCCGAGTGCCATTTAGGTAAAGATATAAGGGGAGGGGGGGGGGGGCGGTGGCCCCAGAGGCATTCCAAACATTTGATCAAAGGCCCCATTAAATGTGAACTCGCAAGCATTCATGCGGAGTTGTGAAACCTATATAAGGGTTGTGAAACCTCTATAAGGGGTAGTGAAACCTCTACAAGGAGTTGTGAAACCTCTACAGGGGTTGTAAAACCTCTACAAGGATTGTGGAACCTCTACAAGGATTGTGGAACCTCTACAAGGGTTGTGAAACTGCTACAAGGGATTGTGAAACCTCTACAAGGGTTGTGAAACCTCTACAAGGGGTTGTGAAACCTCTACAAGGGGTTGTGAAACCTCTACAAGGGGTTGTGAAACCTCTACAAGGGGTTGTGAAACCTCTACAAGGGGTTGTGAAACCTCTACAAGGGGTTGTGAAACTGCTACAAGGGTTGTGAAACCTCTACAAGGGGTTGTGAAACCTCTACAAGGGTTGTGAAACCTCTACAAGGGGTTGTGAAACTGCTACAAGGGTTGTGAAACCTCTACAAGGGGTTGTGAAACTGCTACAAGGGTTGTGAAACCTCTACAAGGGGTTGTGAAACTGCTACAAGGGTTGTGAAACCTTTACAGGGGTTGTAAAACCTCTACAAGGGTTGTGAAACCTTTACAGGGGTTGTAAAACCTCTACAAGGGGTTGTGAAACTGCTACAAGGGTTGTGAAACCTTTACAGGGGTTGTGAAACATCTACAAGGGGTTGTGAAACCTCTACAAGGGGTTGTGAAACCTCTACAAGGGGTTGTGGAAGACACACAAGACGACACATTAATGAGGATCGATGATACTCCAGACTCAATTTGGCATATGTTGTAAATAGGGGGTGAGGATTAATTCAAAGCCAGCGGCCCTGAATGTGCCCCTTTTGATACCGGAGAGAAGGGGCTCAACCTCTTGGGAACTGCTTGAGAGAGAGAGAGAGAGAGAGAGAGAGAGAGAGAGAGAGAGAGAGAGAGAGAGAGAGAGAGAAAGACTAGTAATAAAAAGCTGAGTGTGGGACGCCCCCGCTTAATATCCCCATCAATAAGAACTTTTTGAAAAACAGGGAAGAAGGTATTATCATGTATATTAAATATACCGCGCAAGCTCAACAAATTTACCTGAAAAATTTGCATATAATTTTGGTCTCTCTCTCTCTCTCTCTCTCTCTCTCTCTCTCTCTCTCTCTCTCTCTCTCTCTCTCTCTCTCTACAATACTTTAAACTTAACCTGTGTTAAACGTTCCGGGTAAGAGAAACGTTCACCCAAGCCCCAGAACTCAATCTATAAATGCCGTTCGACCGTTCCAATTATTCCGAACATGTGGGGGTCGCTGGATTATCTCAAAGCCTAGGCTACACATATATACCAATTCTCGTGGATATATAGATAGCAACTTCCTCGTATGGGTCAAAAGGTGTTCTACAGTTTATTCTTATGTTCTTCCTGTGTTCTGATGTTCGTGTGCGTGTCCGCAGAACACTAGTGTCCTCCACGACAGCTACACCATGTGTTCTACACCTTGACCTGACTTGAATCTGTTCTATCCTGTTTACACTAAATTCTGAAAATAACATGTTAATCAAGACTGTTATTCAGATACCAGAGGTGCGACGGCCTTTTCAATTTCCTCCTTAGATCATGCCATCTCTCCCCCTAATTTCCCCTGTAATTCCTAGCCATTCAAGAAACTCTAAGTAATTCCAAGTAACTCCAGGTAATCCTAAGCTATCCCAAATTATTCGATGTTATTCTCAATAATTCCAAGAAATACACAGTCATTTTAAGTTATTCAAAATAATCCCAGGTTATTCCAAATTATTCCAAGAAAATCCCAAGCAATTGCAAGTAATCCCAAGCAATTGCAAGTAATCCCAAGCAATTGCAAGTAATCCCAGGTAAGATTGATTGGTGTTTATTAAGGTGGTGATGATGCATAAGAGAGGTGTATTGGCCAGCCCGAAGCCTCCCGGCTGGTAACAAGCAGCCTATTCCCGACAATATAATGGCCTATTAGGCGGTGAAGGGTAGGCAGAGTCGTTAGTTAAGGCGGAGATAATGGGGGGGAAACAAGCCCTTATTACACATTAGCAAAGGGCTCATTGTTGCAGTTGAAATTCTCACGTGTGGTTTAAGTCTTCAATTTCAACTAATAAGGGTATATTTATTTACTTATTTTGATAAAAAATGAAGACAGTTATCTGGCAAGTTGTCAGTCAGTGTTGACAGTTGGCAGTCAGTGTTGACAGTTGTCAGTCAGTGTTGACAGTTGTCAGTCAGTGTTGACAGTTGGCAGTCACGTATATATGACAGAGATAGCCAGTCCAACACTGGCTATCCTCCACTTTGGTGGATATCATTAATAATTAATTCGGAACGATATTCACCTCATTACTACCCCCACCCTCCTTCAACCCACATTGCTCCGTCTCTGTCTCACAGCTTATCGTACGGATTCACTTCAAATAATTACAGCAAATCCGAATCAATACTCGAGTTGCAGGCGATGAGTCACAATAACGTGGCTGAAGTATGTTGACCAGACCACACACTAGAAGGTGAAGGGACGACGATGTTTCGGTCCGTCCTGGACCATTCTCAAGTCGATTGTGGACTGGACCATTCTCAAATCCGAATCAATACTCGAGTCACAATTAATTTCGTTGGCGAGTCTCGGTATTATCTCGTTCACTCGCATCTCTCACTATACCTGTCACTCACTCACCTGTGGGAAGGGAGACAGACGGAGACACTCCGTCTCCACTCTCCACCACCCGGAGACAAGGAGAGAAGGTAGGAGAGGTAGAGACAAGGAGAACAATAGGTTTAGAGGGTTGGGTTTGGGTTCGTCCGTTTAGGGTTTGGCAAATCCAGCGCTATCACCCCCCACTCATGCTATCTTTGCATGATTGCAGCTGGTACTGCAACACCTCTTCTAGGGGGTGGCATAGTCCGCCTTTGCAACACCGCTATATGTGAGCAGGTTTCTGACCCACATATGTGAGCAGGTTTCTGACCCACATATGTGAGCAGGTTTCTGACTCACATATGTGAGCAGGTTTCTGACTCACATATGTGAGCAGGTTTCTGACCCACATATGTGAGCAGGTTTCTGACTCACATATGTGAGCCGGTTTCTGACTCACATATGTGAGCAGGTTTCTGACCCACATATGTGAGCAGGTTTCTGACCCACATATGTGAGCAGGTTTCTGACCCACATATGTGAGCAGGTTTCTGACTCACATATGTGAGCAGGTTTCTGACTCACATATGTGAGCAGGTTTCTGACCCACATATGTGAGCAGGTTTCTGACTCACATATGTGAGCAGGTTTCTGACTCACATATGTGAGCAGGTTTCTGACCCACATATGTGAGCAGGTTTCTGACTCACATATGTGAGCAGGTTTCTGATCCACATATGTGAGCAGGTTTCTGACCCACATATGTGAGCAGGTTTCTGACTCACATATGTGAGCAGGTTTCTGACTCACATATGTGAGCAGGTTTCTGACTCACATATGTGAGCAGGTTTCTGACTCACATATGTGAGCAGGTTTCTGATCCACATATGTGAGCAGGCTTCTAAGCCACATATGTAAGCAGGTTTCTAACCCACATATGTGAGCAGGTTTCTAACCCACATATGTGAGCAGGTTTCTAACCCACATATGTGAGCAGGTTTCTAACCCACATATGTGAGCAGGTTTCTAACCCACATATGTGAGCAGGTTTCTAACCCACATATGTGAGCAGCTTTCTGACCCCACAGCATATGTGAGCAAGTTTCCGCAACACAGCAATAATCTAAGCCTGTTTCTGCAATATAATTCTATCTAAGTCGGGCCCCGGAACACTGCAACAATTTCCTGGCCAATTGGGATGCAACAGACGCTCGACTGCCTTCGAAACCCAGCAAATGGGCTTAATCGAGACGGAGAAAAAATTATATTGGCAATTCTACCCTACCCCCCCCCCCGTCCCCCCACCCAACAGAGCAATTTATGCAGTGTTGCCACAACACAAAAATAACGAAGCCCTTGACAACGTACTAGTTTAGTCATTCACGCAGAACACACTATTTTGCACTCAACAGCAACACTGTTGCCGCTTGTAACACAACACATCAACATTCCGACACGCCAATGAACGACGAGCCGTTTAGCAACACGGCATTTTTTTAAGCATTTACGGCAACTAAGCAGCATTCAAGCTGCTCCAGCAATTAGGCAGCATTCAAGCTGCTCCAGCAATTAGGCAGCATTCAAGCTGCTCCAGCAATTAGGCAGCATTCAAGCTGCTCCAGCAATTAGGCAGCATTCAAGCTGCTCCAGCAATTAGGCAGCATTCAAGCTGCTCCAGCAATTAGGCAGCATTCAAGCTGCTCCAGCAATTCGACAGCATACAAGCGTCCCAAGGAAGCAGCATCGCAGCAACTATGCCGACGACAACACAACTGGACCCGACCAGCTGCTCGCGGACAAGAAAACTAAGGAACGCCCACCATCTCAAGTCATGGACACTCCGACACTCTCAAGGTGCAGAAAAATGCTAATGTAACCGAGTGTTACTGTGTGTACTGAGGGCGGTGAGATCGGCCGCCGGTTATAGGGACCAGCCGAGGAAGACAACAAGGAGAGAGGAATGAGAGGGACTGAGACACAAGGAGATGGGAGACGCAGAGATAAGGAGGAGGAGGAGGAAGGAGAGCGAATGAGAAAGACGGAAAGAGACGGTGTTCGGCCCCGACCAACGACACGGAAAGAGACGGTGTTCGGCCCCGACCAACGACACGGAAAGAGACGGTGTTCGGCCCCGACCAACGAGCCGAACAAGAGACAACACCCAATAAAAGGCTTCGCATCCGTGGAGCCAATCCCAGCACCTCAGACACACCACCACCAAACTGACTTCCTCTGACGTGGGGGGGTGGGAGGGGGGTGGAGGAAAGGGGGAGAGGGGAAAGAGTAAGGGGAAGGGGTGAGGAGAGAGAGAGAGAGAGAAAGAGAGAGAGAGAGAGAGAGAGAGAGAGAGAGAGAGAGAGAGAGAGAGAGAGAGAGAGAGAGAGAGAGAGAGAGAGAGAGAGAGAGAGAGAGAGAGAGAGGGAGAAAGAGAGAGAAAGAGAGAGAGAGAGAGAGAGACAGAGAGAGAGAGAGAGAGAGAGAGAGAGAGAGAGAGAGAGAGAGAGAGAGAGAGAGAGAGAGAGAGAGAGAGAGAGAGAGAGAGAGAGAGAGAGAGAGAGAGAGAGAGAGAGAGAGAGAGAGAGAGAGAGAGAGAGAGAGAGAGAGAGAGAGAGAGAGAGAGAGAGAGAGAGGGAGAAAGAGAGAGAGAGAGAGAGAGAGAGAGACACACAGACAGAGAGAGAGAGAGAGAGAGAGAGAGAGAGAGAGAGAGAGAGAGAGAGAGAGAGAGAGAGAGAGAGAGAGAGAGAGAGAGAGAGAGAGGGAGAAAGAGAGAGAGAGAGAGAGAGAGAGAGAGAGAGAGAGAGAGAGAGAGAGAGACACAGAGAGAGAGAGAGAGAGAGAGAGAGAGAGAGAGAGAGAGAGAGAGAGAGAGAGAGAGAGAGAGAGAGAGAGAGAGAGAGAGAGAGAGAGAGCGTGGGAGAAAGACAGATGAGAGGAATAACGAGAAAGGGAAAAGTAGATGAAGGCAGAAGAAAAATACTGATAGAAGGAAGGGGGGGAAATAAGAAGGGAAGGAAGGAAGGAAGAGAAGGAGGAAGGGGGTGACCATTGGATACCCAAACGAGTCTACATTCTCCTGGTAGATACCCCCCCCCCTAAGCCCCTCCACACAATGCCCCGTAGGGGAAGGTGTTGGTAAACTCCGAAATCTGGTGAGAGACGCGAAGTTTACAACCGGGAGAGGGAGGAGCCCAGAGAATGGTAAACTGGTACCAATACTTTGTGGTTCTTGGTTTGGGTGGCCACACCTGGATGACAGCTATTGTCACAGCCAGCTACTGTCACAGCCAGCTACTGTCACAGCCAGCTAGCGTCACAGCCAGCTAGCGTCACAGCCAGCTAGCGTCACAGCCAGCTAGCGTCACAGCCAGCTAGCGTCACAGCCAGCTACTGTCACAGCCAGCTAGCGTTGCAGCCAGTTAACGTCACAGCCAGCTATTGTCACAGCCAGCTACTGTCACAGCCAGCTAGCGTCACAGCCAGCTAGCGTCACAGCCAGCTAGCGTCACAGCCAGCTACTGTCACAGCCAGCTAGCGTCACAGCCAGCTAGCGTCACAGCCAGCCACCGTCACAGCCAGCTACCGTCACAGCCAGCCACCGTCACAGCCAGCTACCGTCACAGCCAACTACCGTCACAGCCAGCTACCGTCACAGCCAGCCACCGTCACAGCCAGTTACCGTCACAGGCAGCTACCGTCACAGCCAGCTACCGTCACAGCCAGCTACCGTCACAGCCAGTTACCGTCACAGCCAGCCACCGTCACAGCCAGTTACCGTCACAGCCAGCCACCGTCACAGCCAGCTACCGTCACAGCCAACTACCGTCACAGCCAGCCACCGTCACAGCCAGCTACCGTCACAGCCAGCCACCGTCACAGCCAGTTACCGTCACAGCCAGTTACCGTCACAGCCAGTTACCGTCACAGCCAGCCACCGTCACAGCCAGCCACCGTCACAGCCAGCTACCGTCACAGCCAGTTACCGTCACAGCCAGTTACCGTCACAGCCAGCCACCGTCACAGCCAGCCACCGTCACAGCCAGCCACCGTCACAGCCAGTTACCGTCACAGCCAGCCACCGTCACAGCCAGCCAGCGTCACAGCCAGTTACCGTCACAGCCAGTTACCGTCACAGCCAGCTACCGTCACAGCCAGTTACCGTCACAGCCAGCCACCGTCACAGCCAGCCACCGTCACAGCCAGCCACCGTCACAGCCAGCCACCGTCACAGCCAGCTACCGTCACAGCCAGACACCGTCACAGCCAGCCACCGTCACAGCCAGCTACCGTCACAGCCAGCTACCGCCACAGCCAGCTACCGTCACAGCCAGCTACCGTCACAGCCAGCCACCGCCACAGCCAGCCACCGTCACAGCCAGCTACCGTCACAGCCAGCCACCGTCACAGCCAGCTACCGTCACAGCCAGCCACCGCCACAGCCAGCCACCGTCACAGCCAGCTACCGTCACAGCCAGCCACCGTCACAGCCAGCTACCGTCACAGCCAGCCACCGTCACAGCCAGACACCGTCACAGCCAGCTACCGTCACAGCCAGCCACCGTCACAGCCAGCCACCGTCACAGCCAGCTACCGTCACAGCCAGCTACCGTAACAGCCAGTACAGCAGACCTTATAAACGTCTCCCTCGCCCGCCTCATTGGGATGCACGGCACGACCAAATAAATTTCAGGGAACAATTTGCATAGCTAAAAGAAATAATGGCTGGTGGCGGAGGTTCCAAGTCCCCTTCCCCCTGGAAGCTCCCGACCTATGGCCTTCCCATCACGTTCTTCCTTCGGATATGATATTGATATAGTTATAATAATTATGTCATTTATTATATATATATATCTTATATAAACTCCTTGGGAGTTTTTTTTGCCTGATTTTCCTGCTTACTTCTCCATTTATATTATTAATTTTTTGTTTTTGTTATTATTGTTTGTTGATATATATATATATATATATATATATATCGGGTGTGATATTGAGTTGTTTCAAGGTTGTGGGGGGGAGGGGGGAGGTGAATAGGTGCGTCAGGTGAAAGGAAATGTGCCCCAAGGCATTACTGTCCTGCCCGGGGGATGGAACCCGGGACCGCTCGATTGTGAGTCGGGGGATGTGCACCACTGTGCTACAGCGCCCATAGAAACAGGTCCGACACATCTCTCAGTGCAATTTTTTTCGTCATTGCAACGAGTGGCAAGTCGTACAACGAGTGGCAAGTCTTGCAACGAGTGGCAAGTCTTACAACGAGTGGCAAGTCTTACAACGAGTGGCAAGTCTTACAATGAGTGGCAAGTCTTACAACGAGTGGCAAGTCTTACAATGAGTGGCAAGTCTTACAACGAGTGGCAAGTCTTACAACGAGTGGCAAGTCTTACAACGAGTGGCAAGTCTTGCAACGAGTGGCAAGTCTTACAACGAGTGGCAAGTCTTACAACGAGTGGCAAGTCTTACAATGAGTGGCAAGTCTTACAACGAGTGGCAAGTCTTGCAACGAGTGGCAAGTCTTACAACGAGTGGCAAGTCTTACAACGAGTGGCAAGTCTTACAACGAGTGGCAAGTCTTGCAACGAGTGGCAAGTCTTACAACGAGTGGCAAGTCTTACAACGAGTGGCAAGTCTTACAACGAGTGGCAAGTCTTACAACGGGTCTCTTTCTCTCACTGCAACGTTCTCTCGCAACACCTGGTTAAACCGGGGCCCAGGTGTGTTAAATTAGTGGGCAGGTGTAAAGGGCAGATACCCAACCGGGCTGTGGTGGGTATGTGGGCCTGCGGGCCTGCTCCAAGCACCAGCCTGGTGGACCAAACTCTCACAAGTCAAGCCTGGCCTCGGGCCGGGCTTGGGGGAGTAGAAGAATGCCCAGAACCCCATCAACCAGATATCAACCAGCCTTGAACGACTAAGGAAACCAAGCTCAGCAGACCTGAGTCTGGTCCTGAGCATTAGGACCCACAGGACCTGAGCATATCCAAAAGTCCTGAGCACTGTGTAAGTGATCTTCCACGGTGGTCTTGTGAAGGCGGTCCTTCACCCGTCCTCTACACCAAGATGACGCACAACACCAAATATCATCGGGTCTGGCCTCGTGTTCCTGTGAGATATTCATCGTTGGGAATTTTTCCCGCCAAAAAGGTATTGTCCGGCACCGGCCCCAAGGTGATGATATATATTAGTCTGCAGAAAATACGTCTTAATAACGTTACCTGAACCCTAGACGTGGGCGACGTCGTGTCGCTCCGTCCTGAACCTTGGAGCAAGTCGAGGCACGTCAAGAGGGGAGATGAGAGGACAGAGGGAAGATGAGAGGACAATAAGAGGGGAGATGAGAGGACAGAGGGAAGATGAGAGGACAATAAGAGGGGAAATGAGAGGACAGAGGGAAGATGAGAGGACAATAAGAGGGGAAATGAGAGAACAGCGAGAGGGGAGATGAGGGGAGAAAACCCAGCTATTTAACATTGAACCTTAACTACCACAATATAAACATCAGAAACCAACGACCCGTTAACCTCTCGCCAACATCTATAAGAAAGATGTCGCCAGAACAACAACTGAAAGCAGCAGAAGCGTTTAGGCACGAATTTTTGATAAGTTTGTGGGTAATTTACTTGATCAACCGGACTGTCATGGTTGGGTGGTCGTGTGAGCTACCTCGCTTTATAACCATATGGCTGTGTGTCTGTTTAGACACACAGCCTCATCTCGCCAGTTGATTGACGGTTGAGAGGCGGGACCAAAGAGCCAGAGCTCAACCCCCGCAAGCACAACTAGGTGAGTGCCAGGTGACCACCAGGAAAGGCTGGAAGCACCTAACCAGACTGCCAGAGGCAAACTCTCGAAATAATCTACAGGTAAACACCACCACCACCTCTTCCTTCTATTTCACGAACCAGTTCTACCAATCTACCGCCATTTATCAAGACTAATCTACCAATCTACTGCCTTCCCATTAATTCTCCATTAGAATCTATTAGCCTCCGTTAGATATGAATTAGCTATTCCCCTCCTCTCCCCCACCCCCTTCTTCTTTGGGCACGCATTAACTGAAGATTCACATAAGCCTGTAGGCTTAGGGTGAAGCTAGGCCCTGCGTGTGTGTGAGAGAGAGAGAGAGAGAGAGAGAGAGAGAGAGAGAGAGAGAGAGAGAGAGAGAGAGAGAGAGAGAGAGAGAGAGAGAGAGAGAGAGAGAGAGAGCGAGAGAGAGAGAGAGAGAGAGAGAGAGAGAGAGAGAGAGAGAGAGAGAGAGAGAGAGAGAGAGAGAGAGAGAGAGAGAGAGAGAGAGAGAGAGAGAGCGCGAGAGAGAGAGAGAAAGAGAGAGAGAGAGAGAGATGCTGGCACAGACACAGTACCTTGGTGAGAGTAATATCTGTCGCCTCTCTCTCTCTCTCTCTCCCTCTCTCTCTCTCTCTCTCCCCCTCACCCCCCCCCCCCTCCTCTCTCTCCCCGCCCTCCCAAGACGTCTTGTAACTTGGAAGGGCGTACCTGAATGTCAAGTAAAGAAATATTGATTAGTAAAGACAGGAGCAGTATCCAAGACTCTGGCAGTGTTCTCTCCTATGCTCCCATAACCTGGAACATGCTATATAGTACCTACGGGCTCACCATAGCCCGTGCTACTTGGAACTCTTTGTTCCGAGTAGCGAATCTTTAACAAGAACAACAATGGAGCATGCTGAGGGTCTAAGAATACTCACGGGTCACCCCCCTGTGCTCTCAAACTAAGCAAGGTAACCCCTTCCAACGACCCCCCCCCTACAACCCACGACAGGGGCCTGACAGCTGAGTGGATAGCGCTCGGGATTCGTAGTCAAAAGATTCCGGGTTCGATCCCCGGTGGAGGCGTAAACAAATGGGGCAGAGTTTATTTCACCCTGATCCTTCTGTTCACCTAGCAGTGAATAGGTACCTGGGAGTTATAGACAGCTGCTGCTACGGGGGGGGGTGGGGGGAGGGGGGGAGGTGTAACAAAAAGGAGGCCTGGTCGAGGACCGGGCCGCGGGGACGCTAAGCCCCGAAATCATCTCAAGATAACCTCAAGATAACCTAACCCCACAACAGGTGTTGGCGGCCGTGTTGTGTGGAAATATGAAGAAATACGTCCCACCAAACTGTGATGGCCTTCAAGGGGGGAAATAAACATCCAAGTAAATATAAATATCGATATAAATGTTATATATTCGTGCGTATTTAAAAGTATATAAACATTCATCATAGAACACAATATGGAGGACTATCCTCCCTCACCCCCCACCTCCCCATCCCCCGTCCCATATTCCCCCCCCCCCCCCCTCTCCCACATCGTGAAAGCCACTTCCCCCCCCCCCTCCCATCCCTCCCCCCCCCTCCGCGTAGTTCGGATACGCGGTGCACAATGGCCGGAATGTGCTGTCGCCAGTGTGAATACCTTGCAATCCGGATAATAACAGGAGGGTAGAGTGTCCGCTTAAGGGGTTTACGGCGGTCGTATTCGTGGTCCCCGGATTTCCCCAAGAGCTGATTCCGGATATTCGGTTACCTGCGTGTATAATTCTCACTGTGTCCGTATGTCCAAAAGAGCGTGTCCGGAGTGGTAGAAGAGCCCCTCTATTTCCAGAAGCCGTGTCCGGATTTTGTGATGTGTTCGAATTTGTGTTCGTAAAACTCTGGTATAAACACGTATTCTAGGTGTTCCTGGTGGACTATATGTCAAAGGAGGCTAAGATGGAGGTCTTTCCAGAGTCCTTAGGGAGCAGTCAATCGTAGAGTTCTACAGCGAAAGTAAGTCCGGCGTGTCTCTTATACGAGTCCTTGGAGGGGGGGGGGGAAGGTGTCGCTCTTTATCCTTCAGGTAAGTGAGCCAAGTTCAAGTCCTTGAGGTTGAATCTTAACTCCGTAGTCCTATGAAGACTGGCTATCGATCCAGCGATTGGAAGCACCGTCCACGTGTCCTTAAGTTCTCAATCATTTCACTCCTCTATAAGGAGTGATAATATATCACTACCACCACCACAGTATTTCATCTCTTCAATACAGTTACAACACCACTATTACCACCACTATAACCACCACAGCCACCACTACCACCACCACTATAACCACCACAGCCACCACTACCACCACCACAGCCACCACTACCACCACCACAGCCACCACTACCACCACCACAGCCACCACTACCACCACCACTACCACCACCACAGCCACCACTACCACCACCACAGCCACCACTACCACCACCACAGCCACCACTACCAGTTAAAGAAAGTCATTAACATTAACTGACCAGGTGATTGACCCGTCCTTCCAACATGGTGAGTACAACTTGGTGAGTACAACTTGGTGAGTACAACTTGGTGAGTACAACTTGGTGAGTACAACTTGGAGAGTACAACTTGGTGAGTACAACTTGGTGAGTACAACTTGGAGAGTACAACTTGGTGAGTACAACTTGGTGAGTACGAACACCCGTCCCTCCAGCCTCACCCCCTCCCTCCTTCCCCCCAACCCACCCCATCACCCCCCTCCCCCCCCTCAATTTAGGGGACCTTTATACAAGCAGGAAACATGTCTCTCTCGCTGCTTCCTCCGGCAAATGTGTTTTTAATCATCGCTACACTGATGGATACTTCCTTACCTGGAATATTTACCTGAGTACAAAAGGGCTGTCGAAGGAAATGTGTTAATTCAGGGGTCTTTCTCTCTCTCTCTCTCTCTCTCTCTCTCTCTCTCTCTCTCTCTCTCTCTCTCTCTCTCTCTCTCTCTCTCTAGGCTTCTAGGCCTTCCCTTCCTTTCTCTTACTCTCTCTCTTTTACTGTTATTTTCGCTATCTTTCTCTTCCTCACCACTCTTTGTTATGAATCTAAGTCCCTCTATGTCTCTCTCAACAATGCCTCCTCCCTACCTCTTTTCCATCACCCCTACCCCCCCTCCCTCTTCTTTTCCATCACCCCTACCCCCCCTCCCTCTTCTTTTCCATCACCCCTACCCCCCCTCCCTCTTCTTTTCCATCACCCCTACCCCCCCTCCCTATTTTCCATCACCCCTACCCCCCCTCCCTCTTCTTTTCCATCACCCCTATCCCCCCTCCCTATTTTCCATCAGCCTACATTATAGCCTCAACACCCGAATACAAATTCCTAGAGAGTTATGACGTACTTTACTCGCAGGAAATATGGCGGGTGCTACATTATAGACGGTACACGCACACACACACACACACATACACACACGCGCGCACACGCACACACGAACACGCACGCACACCATTCCGGTGCAATGGCTCTCACCCCCCAGCACCCTCCGACGGCCTGCTAACTATCGCACAGGGTAACAACCCCGCCCAATTTGCCTCACCCATGGAACAACTTCCTACACCAGCGGAACGCCCAACAGAGGAGAGAGGAAGTGAGAATGGACAGAAGAAAGTGAGCTTCGAGGCACTATACTCATTGATGGGATTACAAATAAAACAAATGAACTTGGGGAAAGGTTCCAAGAATAAAACCCAGGCATAATAGCACTCACAGAAACAAAACTGACAAGAGTCCCAAGAAATGTAATGATTCTGCAATAATACTCTGTAGTAAGGAGAGGGAAGCAAGAGGTTGAGCGGCTCAGCTGATAAGGAATGACAGGGTTTGGAAGAGATGGATATTTCAAGCTGTCAAGGGTTCAGTGACTATTTAACAGACATTATGACAATTCGAGGACAGAAAATAGTAGTAATAGTAATATATCACCCCCACTAAATGACAGACGACCCAAACAGGAATATGATAGAAACAAGATGAAGAGAGAGCAGCTTCTGCCTCGTGCAGAAATGGATCCAGATAGTTAATCATGGGAGACTTCAACCACTGGAAGATAGACTGGGAGAACAGAAACCCACATGGAGGAACAGACGCCTGGACAACGAAACTACTGGACGTGGCAACGAGAAACTTCTTAAGCCAACACGGCAAGGGGCCCACACGATTGAGAGAGGGAGGGTGATGTGGTGGAGGCTGACTCCATACACAGTTTCAAATGTAGATATGATAGAGCCCAATAGGCTCAAGAACCTGTACACCAGTTGATTGACGGTCGAGAAGCGGTTGAGGAGAGCACACACACACACACACACACACACACACACACAGATAAGAGGAATGGACGAATTTACAGTAATGGCAGCGGCAGAAGATAAGGAAAGCAATGTAAAAAACGAGATGAGTCGATACCCAAGTTCACTCAGACTAATAAATATGGCGAAGAGAAGCTATACTCTCTCTCTCTCTCTCTCTCTCTCTCTCTCTCTCTCTCTCTCTCTCTCTCTCTCTCTCTCTCTCTCTCTCTCTCTCTCTCTCTACTGAACACATAGCGAGGACGGACAAGGTGCTATCTTCAATAACAATCGTTATGAAAGCTCACACATATTATACCTGGGATCTGGAGATGGTTAGGTAAGGTAAGGATAAGGTAAGGGTAGGTAAGGGTAGGAGAGAAGATCAAAAGGAAGACTGAGGGGCAGAAATAAGAAAAAGAGAAGGAAGGGTAATTATGAGCGGGACCTAAGGGTGTGGAGTAGGGATCAGGGTGAAAGAGCCTGGTGTAGGGTGAGGTCAGTGAGTGAGTACGAGGGTTCGAATCCCACCTGGTGCTTGCGAGTCTCTTCCCTCCCCCCCCCCCCCCAAACCATTTATCACTCTAAACAGACAAGATGAAAAATGTTGGACCTTAGCAGTTCCGTTCACAAGGTGCGGTTAGTTTCAGACTCTAAATAATGGACTGGGGGCTGAGGGCTACAGATGTCCTCGATAGACTGAGGGCTGAGGGCTACAGGTGTCCTCGATAGACTGAGGGCTGAAGGCTATAGCTGACCTCGATAGACTGAGGGCTGAGGGCTACAGGTGTCCTCGATAGACTGGGGGCTGAGGGCTACAGGTGTCCTCGATAGACTGAGGGCTGAAGGCTATAGCTGACCTCGATAGACTGGGGGCTGAGGGCTACAGGTGTCCTCGATAGACTGAGGGCTGAAGGCTATGGCTGACCTCGATAGACTGGGGGCTGAGGGCTACAGATGACCTCGATAGACTGAGGGCTGAAGGCTATAGCTGACCTCGATAGACTGAGGGCTGAGGGCTACAGGTGTCCTCGATAGACTGGGGGCCCAGGGGGGGGGCTCGGGGTCCACCTGCAGAGAGGGGAGGGCTGCACATACGATGCTCCAAACAATTGCGTCAAAGTAAGAACAAATCCAAGTCCCCAGATTACACTTCCACTACAAGATGTGTCTTCCTTTACTGCTCTCTTATCTCTCACTTACTTCTCTCTCTCCTCTCATTTAGTTCTCTCTCACTTCTCCTGTACTTCTCTCTCATCTCTAACCCCCTTTCACCCTCACCTCTCCTTCAAATGTGTGTGTATGAGAGAGAGAGAGAGAGAGAGAGAGAGAGAGAGAGAGAGAGAGAGAGAGAGAGAGAGAGAGAGAGAGAGAGAGAGAGAGAGAGAGAGAGAGAGAATAAAGAAACCCACGACCGACCTTTGGCAAAAGGTGAGAGTGGGAGTGGAGAAGAATGATGGGAAGAAGAGCATGGCGAGAAAGAGGAGAGTATGGCGAAACTGGAGAGTGCAGATTATAGACACAGTCACAGGTGATGGCTGCAGCCACCACCACCACCTCCTCCACCGGCTACATATGGCTACATACTTACCTAATTGTGCTTGCGGGGGTTGAGCTTTGGCTCTTTGGTCCTGCCAAACACGTGTGCTAGAGCAGAGGTGATGCTTTGGTCTCAGCTATACACACAATGCCCCAATCCCCCTGTTGTTGTTGTTGTTAAAGATTCGCTACCTGGAACATGCAGTTCCAAGCAGCACGGGCTATGGTGAGCCCGTAATCCCAATCCCCCTCTGCACTTAACTGTAACTTAACATTAACTCAACACAAAAGACGACGATTATAATCTTATTAAACAGACCAACTTCTAAGAACTTATCTAAGAACACAGGAGTTATTTCTGATAAACACTTCGAGTCTAAACAAACGAAGATCAAATCCTGTAATGTCTTTCTTAAGAGCATTCCAATCGTCTACACAAGTGGGATTGAGAAGCGTGCAAGGGAGAAAGTTTGCAACACTCCTCCTTCAAGATGCTGCAAGATGAACTTGCTCTAAAAGTCGCAGGGTAACGACCTGTTGACAGTCGTTAGTGATAACTGTTCCGAGTGGCTGTTATCACCGATTGGTTCCTCATTTTATAGTTTCAGTTAATTACAATTATTACTTAACCTATACCGTTGATAGGTTAAGTAATAATTGTAAATAAGAAGCAATAGGATGCTTATCTTAACATACTAAGAAGGTTAGGTGAGGTCGGTGTTTTCTATGAAGCTTTTCTAGGTAAACTAAAATATTCACAATCAATTAATATATCACATATGCACTTATTAAATAAGCCAATATTGACTCTAAGCAAGTGCGAGAACGGGTTGCAGTTAGGGATCCTCTTGAGTTGCTATCTTATGGTGAGCATCCTTGGTGTGTGGTTGGTAGGATAACAGACTCGTAACTCTTAGGGGTTCCAGTTCGAGTCTCCGATAACTCAAGTGATGAATATGGTTCCTCATCTCTGACGACGATTGCTTTCAGTGCCCGGGTTATCATAACTCTCGTAAGGCTCGTTATCATAACTGGCTATCTAAGGCTGGTTATCATAACTGGCTATCTAAGGCTCGTTATCATAACTGGCTATCTAAGGCTCGTTATAACTGGCTATCTAAAGGCTCGTTATCATAACTGGATATCTAAGGCTCGTTATGACTGGCTATCTAAAGGCTCGTTATCATAGCTGGCTATCTAAGGCTCGTTATCATAACTGGCTATCTAAGGCTCGTTATCATAACTGACTATCTAAGACTCGTTATCATAACTGGCTATCTAAGGCTCGTTATCATAACTGGCTATCTAAGGCTCCTTAATATAACTGGCTATCTAAGGCTCGTTATCGTAACTGGCTATCGTGAAATCACTGATTGGGGGAGATTGCTTGTTTCAACAGCTGCTTCGTATAGCGAAAGTTTTTTTTCCCAAATAGTTACGACAACTGCTAAAGATATAGAGGATTATTTCTTCGCCTGTTATTATAACGAGTGAATGATTTGTGGCTTGAAGGTTATCACACTCGCTGCTCGCATCTTGCTATCACAGCTCGTAGGGTGCTATCATACCCAGGCTCATAGTCAAACATGTATGACTCTGTATGTTAGTCAGCTGTCACGGGCTGCTTCCTGGGGGGTGGAGGCCTGGTCGAGGACCGGGCCGCGGGGACACTAAAGCCCCGAAATCATCTCAAGATAACCTCAAGATGGGGTCATACATGTTATACATGTTATTGAGGGGGGGGAGGATTATGAAGGGGAGAGGATAGGAAGGGATGGGATGAGAGGGGGGGGGTGGGGGCAGCCTGCCCCCCAACTGGCTGAAGTCGTCATAGACATCAAAATTAAAATAAATTCTCTAATTTTGGTGAAAGCATCTTTCATTTCAAAGAAAGAAAAAGAAAGTTCTGGGTCCCCGTGGTAAGGCGCTCTAGATGCAAGGTGATCCAGCAATATCCACAACAGCGAGCCGTGACGGGAGAGAGACACACATTAACAGCGCGGCTTCAGCGGCATATGCAAGGCTGCCCCAATATCAAGACCGCATTCAAGCAAATTATCAAAAGACAGCACTAAGGCATTAAGACATTGATTTGGAATGGATATGAGAGTAAGACGTTAGGAAGGGGGATGTGAGGTCGGTGGGAACCATTGGGGGATCGAACGCCGGCCTGCATGGAACGTGGCCGCCGCTGTTCACAAACTTAATTACCATATTCAGATGCAGACTGTCTTAATTAACATACAAAATCAGAACTAGAACTTACATACAGTGTCTTAATTTACATATATCAACGAAGGTGTTAATATTAATGCTTAGAAATGCAATATTAATGATACTCGTGGCTGAGTGGGCTAAGGCGCGTGTCTGAGCACCAACAGAACGCTTGTTAAGGTCACCTCATTGCCCCCCCCCCCCCGAAAAAAAAATCTTATTAATATATCACACCATCGTAATTTCTTCGCGTTCATTAATTTATATTTGAGAAAATTCCTATTTTGAATGAAGAGGGGCATGTTAAATTGATAAATCCGTCTTAGGGGGTCGGCCGCTGGAAGGAATGAACCCAGCGTGAGGATATACTCACCTAGTTGTGCTTGCGGGGGGGGGGGGATGAGCTATGGCTCTGTGGTGTGTTGTGTTGAAACATTCCAGCATCTAAATCAAGGGCCATCAGGCGTCCGCTGTGTAAGTCAAATACCGACTTATTTAACTCTCCACAAGTCATTATTCGACAAGCTTGGATCGGATCTCCTGGCTGCGGAAATACAAGGAATTATCAACAGAGCTCAAACACCAAACCTAACCAATTCGAGCCGCTCAAAGCAACAGCCTGTTGGACCAAGCTCTCACAAGTCAAGCCTGGCCTCGGGCCGGGCTTGGGGGAGTAGAAGAACTCCCAGAACCCCATCAACCAGGTAATCCATGGTTTAATTATACCTAAAATAATTATATATATATATATACATATATATATATATATATATATATATATATATATATATATATATATATATATATATATATATATATATATTAGTATATTTTGGTAGCAGTCTTTCCTGTAGACATATATTATTAAATATGACCGAAAAAGTAAGATTAATAATTCTAACACGAATTTTCTCAATCTTTCGTACATTACGCTTCACTGTTGGAGGTAAATAAAAAATCAATTCTCCAAAATTCATTTTTATTTCTAGTCTGACGCGACACGGGCGCGTTTCGTAAAACTTATTACATTTTCAAAGACTTTAGTTCACAAATACACAACTGAATAGAACTTACGTATCTCCGATTTTATATCTACATTTGAGTGAGGTGGAAGGGGTGATGTGGCATTAACACAAGACAGAACAAAATGTGGTATTAATAGGGTATTAATTTCATCAACACAAGACAGAACAAGGGTATTAATAGGGTATTAATTTCATCAACACAAGACAGAACACGAAACAATGGATATTGAATAGAAGTGTTTGTAGAAAGCCTATTGGTCCATATTTCTTGATGCTTCTATATTAGAGCGGAGTCTTGAGGTGGGTAGAATATAGTTGTGCAATAATTGGCTGTTGATTGCTGGTGTTGACTTCTTGATGTGTAGTGCCTCGCAAACGTCAAGCCGCCTGCTATCGCTGTATCTATCGATGATTTCTGTGTTGTTTACTAGGATTTCTCTGGCGATGGTTTGGTTGTGGGAAGAGATTATATGTTCCTTAATGGAGCCCTGTTGCTTATGCATCGTTAAACGCCTAGAAAGAGATGTTGTTGTCTTGCCTATATACTGGGTTTTTTGGAGCTTACAGTCCCCAAGTGGGCATTTGAAGGCATAGACGACGTTAGTCTCTTTTAAAGCGTTCTGTTTTGTGTCTGGAGAGTTTCTCATGAGTAGGCTGGCCGTTTTTCTGGTTTTATAGTAAATCGTCAGTTGTATCCTCTGATTTTTTTCTGTAGGGATAACGTTTCTATTAACAATATCTTTCAGGACCCTTTCCTCCGTTTTATGAGCTGTGGAAAAGAAGTTCCTGTAAAATAGTCTAATAGGGGGTATAGGTGTTGTGTTAGTTGTCTCTTCAGAGGTTGCATGGCTTTTCACTTTCCTTCTTATGATGTCTTCGACGAAACCATTGGAGAAGCCGTTATTGACTAGGACCTGCCTTACCCTACAGAGTTCTTCGTCGACTTGCTTCCATTCTGAGCTGTGGCTGAGAGCACGGTCGACATATGCGTTAACAACACTCCTCTTGTACCTGTCAGGGCAGTCGCTGTTGGCATTTAGGCACATTCCTATGTTTGTTTCCTTAGTGTAGACTGCAGTGTGGAAACCTCCGCCCTTTTCCATGACTGTTACATCTAGAAAGGGCAGCTTCCCATCCTTTTCCATCTCGTAAGTGAAACGCAGCACGGAACTCTGCTCAAATGCCTCCTTCAGCTCCTGCAGATGTCTGACATCAGGTACCTGTGTAAAAATGTCGTCAACATACCTGCAGTATATGGCCGGTTTCAAGTTCATGTCGACTAAGACTTTTTGCTCGATGGTACCCATGTAGAAGTTTGCAAACAGGACACCTAGGGGAGAACCCATGGCGACCCCATCTACTTGCTTATACATGTGCCCATCTGGGCTCAAGAAGGGTGCCTCTTTAGTACAAGCTTGGAGTAGTTTCCTCAGAATATTTTCTGGTATGTCAAGAGGAGTACAGGCTGGATCACGATACACTCTGTCGGCTATCATTCCGATTGTCTCGTCCACAGGTACGTTGGTAAACAACGTACAGATGTATATTGTATACGAGATGTTATCCCACATGTTGACTTTGGTCGGTGAAGCGGTGATCTGGTTTGATACACAGTCCTCGTTCGATCCTCGAGGTCCAGGTGGCTGGGTACTGTACGTTTGCTCCCTCTTCATATCCCAGCTCCCTTGTCCTCATATCCCAGTTTCCTGTCCTCATATCCCAGCTCCCTGTCCTCATATCCCAGTTCCTAGTTCTCATATCCCAGCTCTTTGTGATCATATCCCAGCTCCTTGTCCTCATATCCCAGCTTCCATGTCCTCATATCCCAGCTCCTTGTCCTCATATCCCAGCTCCTTGTCCTCATATCCCAGCTCCTTGTTCTCATATCCCAGCACCTTGTCCTCATATCCCAGCTTCCATGTCCTCATATCCCAGCTTCCATGTCCTCATATCCCAGCTCCTTGTCCTCATATCCCAGCTCCTTGTCCTCATATCCCAGCACCTTGTCCTCATATCCCAGCCCCTTGTCCTCATATCCCAGCTCCCTTGTCCTCATATCCCAGCTCCTTGTCCTCATATCCCAGCACCTTGTCCTCATATTCCAGCATCTTGTCCTCATATCCCAGCTCCCTTCTCCTCATATCCAAGCTCCTTGTCCTCATTTCCCAACTCCCTTGTTCTCATATCCCAGCTCCCTGTCCTCATATCCCAGCTCCTTGTCCTCATACCCCAGCACCTTGCCCTCATATCCCAGCTCCTTGCCCTCATATCCCAGCTCCCTGTCCTCATATCCCAGCTCCTTGTCCTCATACCCCAGCACCTTGCCCTCATATCCCAGCTCCCCCGTGGGATCTGGGGATCTGTACCTGCTTCCCTATCTCTCATAGATAAGCAGGTACCACGCATATGAGTGATTATGAGAGCCACATATGCGGCCCCCATAACATCTCCTCATACTCATGAGGCAGCAACAGCCGACCTCACGTTAACACCCAGCATTATGAGGGAGGCCACATAGCTGTATGTAGGATAATTACAACCAATCCACCTGCGTTATCCAGATTACCTGTCACGCGTTAATCACGCTAATTAGTACGGTGTGCGTGACGTCATGCGAACGAGGGGGGGAGAAGGGGGGGTGGGGGGAAGGGGGTCCTAAATTCCTTAGGATGTAACAAAAGGAGGAAATTTGAATGGAAAAGTCTATGATAAATATCATAATTTTTTTTGTATTTGATAAATCTAATATTTAGTGCATGATAATATTACTCATGGCGAACTGTTGCTCAAACGTACAAAAATGAACTGTTGCTCACTTTCTTAGAGAAATGTCGAATTTTGTACTATTTTATTTTGTGAAGGATATGTTCGAAAGGCTTCAACAACCCGACTTAAGTCTTTTCGTACACACAGACGATACAGTCTAAGAATTTCGTACACACACACACACGATACTGTTTTAGACTTTTCGTACCCACACACGATACAGTCTAAAACTTCCCGTACACACACACGATACAGTCTAAGACTTTCCGTACACACACACGATACTGTTTAAGACTTTCCGTACACACACACGATACAGTCTAAGACTTCCGTACACACACACGATAGAGTCTAAGACTTTCCGTACCCACACACGATAGAGTCTAAGACTTTCCGTACCCACACACGATACAGTCTTAAGTCTTCCGTACCCACACACGATACAGTCTAAGACTTTCCGTATCCACACAATACAGTCTAAGACTTTCCGTACACACACACGATACAATCTAAGACTTCCCGTACACACACACATGATACAGTCTAAGACTTTCCGTACCCACACACGATACAGTCTTAAGTCAGTCTTAAGTCTCCTGAAGCCACTTCAGCCGCCGGCAGTGTTGCCTTTCAGCGAGCTCATATTAATTATTTAACGAACCTCAGCGAAGTTGCACAAGTGTTGCAAATTCTCACAAGAGGGGACCTGGAGGGGTCCCCACTGCAACATATATATATATACAGGAATATACAGGTTTATATACATATATATATATATATATATATATATATATATATATATATATATATATATATATATATATATATATATATATGCATATATATACAGGCTTCGTGTCCCCGACAACGGAAATTATTTGGTCATATTGGCTTTGCTCCCAAACTGAAGCCTGTCAAACAGCCAATTTGACCCCTTTCAAAAGCCTGACAGCCGGCCAGAAACCATCTCAAAAGCCTACCAGCTGGCCAGAAACCATCTCAAAAGCTTGCCAGCTGGCCAGAAACCATCTCAAAAGCCTACCAGCTGGCCAGAAACCATCTCAAAAGCTTGCCAGCTGGCCAGAAACCATCTCAAAAGCCTACCAGCTGGCCAGAAACCAGCTCAAAAGCCTGACAGCCGGCCAGAAACCATCTCAAAAGCCTGACAGCTGGCCAGAAACCATCTCAAAAGTCTGACAGCCGGCCAGAAACCATCCGGCCTACCAACCATTCCATCTCGTCACTATATACTCTTCAAACGGTTTTCTACCAGCTAACCTGATCCCTATAAGCCTTTCTACCCCCTTCAACACTTCTCTAAATCAATATCAATGATACAAAAGTTCAACAGCAAATTAAAAATGTCACAGGGGGGCAAATTCAAAGAGAAAGTCAGACCCTGACACAGAGGTATGTTCTAGAGATGAAAGATACATGTAACCCTCCCACCTCCTCCCCCTCTTCTCCCTTTATATAGCCTTCTCCCCTTTATATAGCCTCCCTTCTCCCATTTATATAGCTCCCCCTTCTCCCCTTTATATAGCCTCTCTTTTCCCCTTTATATAGCCTCCCTTCCCCCATTTATATAGCTCCCCTTCTACCCTTTATATACCTCCCCTTTTCTAAACACAGAATAGGGTCTTTCTAGGATACCTGTGACTAAATTTAATAACTGTTTTCCATTTGTGTTGCCTTGCCATTGTCCTCCCCCCCCCTCAAATCGAGCAATGTGTCTCTAGTCTACCTTATCGATTCTCTAAGACTATCTTTCATGTCGTGTTCATTTCTCTCTCTTAATTCTTCCCTCCAGTGACGTAAGTGTGGATGAGTATGAATATGTGCATGTGTAAATCAAAGACTCCTTCACCCTTGAGGACGCCAGCCCCAGACGGGGCCCAATGCCCCCTTCCCCCCCTCCAGACGGGGCCCAATGCCCCCTTCCCCCCCTCCAGACGGGGCCCAACGCCCCCCACCCCCCCACCCTCAGGGGCCCAACGCCCCCCACTCCCCCACCCCCAGGGGCCCAACGCCCCCCACACCCCCACCCCCAGGGGCCCAACGCCCCCCACTCCCCACCCCCAGGGGCCCAACGCCCCCCACTCCCCACCCCCAGGGGCCCAACGCCCCCCACTCCCCCACCCCCAGACGGGGCCCAACGCCCCCCACCCCCAGGGGCCCAACGCCCCCCACCCCCCCACCCCCAGGGGCCCAACGCCCCCCACACCCCCACCCCCAGGGGCCCAACGCCCCCCACTCCCCACCCCCAGGGGCCCAGAAGGTCAAAAGCAAAAGACCTCGAACAAGTCACCGTCAAAAGAGTCCTATTCCCGGTGTAACCGCGTCTTAGAGCCCCATAAACCACTCCCCGGCATACGCAGAGGCGTCGCAGAGTGATTGCAAATCAGGTCTAGAGAGCTGGTGCTCTATACTTGATTTGCTTTCAGGTATATAGAGCCTAGCTATATATCTTAGAGCCCCATCTTGCCCCATCTACTACATTTCCCCCCTTTTTCCATTTCATCCGCTGTTTCACTTTCATTTCGTACTTTCAGTTCGATCGTCGGGAGAGTCGAACTCTTCTTTCGCGAGGATCTAAATTCTATATGTCTAAATAGTCTATATAGTCTAAATCTAAATCAGTGTCTCTCTCTCTCTCTTATCGACGTCGATCGTGTGTAATACTTCCACCAGAGCCGTCCTCTGCTGGTGATATATATATATATATATATATATATATATATATATATATATATATATATATATATATATATATATATATATATATATATATATATATACGTTTTCCATGCTTTGGGTCTCGGTAGGCTAGGTGGCTAGGTGGGTTGCTTGGGTTTGTGTTTTTTTTTGTTAGTCAAAACAGTTCAATATTTTACGTAAGTCGAGAGAACTACTTTGTTAGATAATGTATTTTGGGGTATACGACTGAGACCCTTCTCTCACTTCCCCCCCCCCCTTTCCTCACCTCATACTGTACCAAGTATGTCATCCTTGAGTATGTCATACTAAAATTCTTTTAGCATATTCTATAATATATACTTCGTGAAAAGCATTGAATTCGCGTAACTGTATTTGTAATGTGAAATATGTATTGTATGTACATATTTTACACTGCAAATCTATACAGCACACAAATACAGCATGTATGTGTGTGTGTGTGTGTGTGTGTGTGTGTGTGTGTGTGTGTGTGTGTGTGTGTGTGTGTGTGTGTGTGTGTGTGATGTATGGATCTATGAGGTCCTTCAGGGTTGTATAACAGACGAGGAATTAACCTAAGTCACTTTTATCATTTTTGGGGAAAGTATTTCATTAAACTTTATAACACTTTATCTCAATACACTTGAACTTGAACATGCAGTAGTTATAATCAAGTTCTCTAAGACGTGAATACTAATTTGGCCTAATTTGGTTCTGTGAGAATGTCTCTCACCTGGTGGTAAATGTTCTGTGAGAATGTCTCTCACTTGGTGGTAAATGTTCTGTGAGAATGTCTCTCACCTGGTGGTAAATGTTCTGTGAGAATGTCTCTCACCTGGTGGTAAATGTTCTGTGAGAATGTCTCTCACTTGGTGGTAAATGTTCTGTGAGAATGTCTCTCACCTGGTGGTAAATGTTCTGTGAGAATGTCTCTCACTTGGTGGTAAATGTTCTGTGAGAATGTCTCTCACCTGGTGGTAAATGTTCTGTGAGAATGTCTCTCACTTGGAGGTAAATGTTCTGTGAGAATGTCTCTCACTTGGAGGTAAATGTTCTGTTAGAATGTCTCTCATCTGGTGGTAAATGTTCTGTTAGAATGTCTCTCATCTGGTGGTAAATGTTCTGTTAGAATGTCTCTCATCTGGTGGTAAATGTTCTGTTAGAATGTCTCTCATCTGGTGGTAAATGTTCTGTTAGAATGTCTCTCATCTGGTGGTAAATGTTCTGTTAGAATGTCTCTCACTTGGTGGTAAATGTTCTGTTAGAATGTCTCTCACTTGGTGGTAAATGTTCTGTTAGAATGTCTCTCATCTGGTGGTAAATGTTCTGTTAGAATGTCTCTCATCTGGTGGTAAATGTTCTGTTAGAATGTCTCTCATCTGGTGGTAAATGTTCTGTGAGAATGTCTCTCACACCTTTAAGGACCAATTTCCCTTTAGCGCTTCGTATAAGTTGTTAAGAAGAAAGTTTCTGATTGTGATTGTTTTGGGGAAATGAGAGCGATTGTATCCTGTTGTCCTCAGCACAATCACCAATCGCTTGAGGCCAGTAGTGTGTGTGTGTGAGTGTGTGTGTGTGTGTGTGTTTGTGTGTGTGTGTGTGTGTGTGTGTGTGTGTGTGTGTGGGTGGGTGTGTGGGTGTGTGTGTGTGTGTGTGTGTGTACTTACCTAATTGTGCTTGCGGGGGTTGAGCTCTGGCTCTTTGGTCCCGCCTCTCAACCGTCAATCAACTGGTGTACAGATTCCTGAGCCTATTGGGCTCTATCATATCTATATTTGAAACTGTGAATGGAGTCAGCCTCCACCACATCACTTCCTAATGCATTCCATTTGCTAACTACTCTGACACTGAAAAAGTTCTTTCTAAC
>NC_091165.1:28568800-28613800 GCF_040958095.1 Procambarus clarkii | reverse complement strand
TGCACGAGAGGCCCACATATATATATATATATATATATATATATATATATATATATATATATATATATATATATATATATATATATATATATATATATATATATATATATATATATATATATATATATAACACAAGACATACAGACAGGCAGTGAAGTTCTAAAAGTCTAGTTCAATTAATCAAAATCGAGACCAAACAAAAAAATATTTAACCGTTTCCATAATATATTTTATCATTATTTATTTTAAGTGCGACCGGGATCCCATTTTTCTTCTTTCCATACCTTCCGTTTTCTTTGTTAAAACTGCGACATGCTTGTCCGCTTATGCCTGACCTCTTCTTTACTGTCCTCTCCCCTTCTCTCCGGTTCCTTGTGTCATTAAACACTTACATGTGATCAAACATGCTAATATACCCAATTAAATCACAAAATACTACCACTAATACTAATCATAATAAGATTAATATCAGTTACGTTAATGTCCTAAGTGTTGTTCCCCGCAGTGTGTCAATATGTGCATATATATATATATTTCTAAGTGTGAGTCAATCTGTATAGTTACGGTGTTGTTAACCAGGCAACTGCTACAAACGTACACTGACGTTTCCTTCCATTTTCATTATTTTCCAGCAACATGTGATGAAAGTAAGTCCGGCTTCCCGCCCTCCCGCCCTCTTGTTGACTCACTGGTGGCGCCATCTTGCGCCACCAGTTCTTATTACAGTATTTAGATCAACTCGTCCTCCCCACCCTCCCCATTCCCCTTGTCCCCTCACACAGCCTAGTGCTGACCACCCCCACTTTCCCCCTCTCATACTACACCCCTATTACCCCCCACTCAACCCACTCACGCACACACACACACACACACACACTAACAGTGTGCGTGCGTGTGTATGTGTGAGTGTGTGTATATAAAGCACTCATGATTTTGACTTACTTTCGTCTATTAGGCCAATTTCATGCACTCTTTTGTCGCTTGTAGTGTTCATTGCTTCTTATAGTCACAAGTGCTACATGTATTGAAGTAATGTTTTTTTTATTATTTTTTTTTTTTTGCAGGGATATTCCTGAGCGGGCCCTAAGCCTCTGGCTGACCCACTAAGTGTTGCTTGTTTCTGTCTTCCATGGGCGGAGTATGAGTGTGGTGTTGCTATGGTAGTGTTATGATGATATATATATATATATATATATATATATATATATATATATATATATATATATATATATATATATATATATATATATATATATATATATATATGTAATTTGTTCCTGTTCCATAGACCAATCAAACAGAATTTGACCAACGACAGCTCTTGATAATCTGTCGATGTGTACACTAAGCATGTACGCATGTATGGAGGCACGTATGGAGGCATGTATGGAGGCATGTATGGACGCATGTATGGAGGCATGTAGTCTTGAGTATGTGCATGTGAACAGATACGAATTCCCTATTTCTTGATATTTTATGAACGCATCACTTAACTTACACCAATTTCAGTGTTTCTGTGAGTCTCTGTCTGTTCATGTTTGTGCATCATGTTTATTTCCACACAAAGGTAGGTTGTATAAGCATATGTACACATTAGATAAATTCATATGTCTATGGTTATTTGTAAATTACTACTAATATAGACATTTGTATCTAGATATGTATTGTGTCTATCTTTTGTATCTACTTCCTCGGTGTAGTGGTATTTATAAATACATATTTTTTGTCTGTAGAATCTATAAATTATTTACCTTTCTATTTCAGTGTTTAAGTATATAACTCGTAGTTATATATATATATATATATATATATATATATATATATATATATATATATATATATATATATATATATATATATATATATATATTATTTATTGTGCTCATGTGTGTGTGTGTGTGTGTGTGTGTGTGTGTGTGTGTGTGTGTGTGTGTGTGTGTGTGTGTGTGTGTGTGTGTGTGTGTGTGTGCACGCGTGTGTGTGTATGAACGCGCGCGCGTGTGCGTGCACTCACCATGCCACCGATACATAACGCTGTACTTCGCTATCATTAATTACAAGACGTGAGGCACTCAGATTACTCGCGACACGCCCTGACTACCCCCCCAGGTAGTTAAGTAATTATTCTCTAGTAATTAGAGGCGTAAAGCCCCAACAGGAACAGATCCACAAGGGCCGTGACGAGGATTCGAACCTGCGTCCAAGAGGCGCTCACTAAACCACGCACCATTCCCGTTGTTAGGGGTCACCAAGCCTGTAGTTGATTACGTCGCGACATGGTCAAAAGAATTGCAACCGGGAATTCCACTGACTTCCCACAATGAGGATACATTGTCCGATTTGTTCCACGTTGGAAGAGTCGGCTACTGAGGGAGATTAAAATGAAATAATTGATAAATTGGCCACAATGAAGCCTAGAGGAAAGACTAGTAGTTCTTTCATACATTTATCGCATTGCTTCGTTTCGTTATTTATTTTACGTTTAAAATTTAAATAATTAAATAACATTCCTGTTTTTGTTGTGTTTTGAGATTGATGAGCTCACTGTAGAGCTCACTGTAGAGCTCACTGTAGAGCTCACTGTAGAGCTCACTGTAGAGCTCACTGTAGAGCTCACTGTAGAGCTCACTGTAGAGCTGACTGTAGAGCTCACTGTAGAGCTCACTGTAGAGCTCACTGTAGAGCTCACTGTAGAGCTCACTGTAGAGCTCACTGTAGAGCTCACTGTAGAGCTCACTGTAGAGCTCACTGTAGAGCTCACTGTAGAGCTCACTGTAGAGCTCACTGTAGAGCTCACTGTAGAGCTCACTGTAGAGCTCACTGTAGAGCTCACTGTAGAGCTCACTGTAGAGCTCACTGTAGAGCTCACTGTAGAGCTCACTGTAGAGCTCACTGTAGAGCTCACTGTAGAGCTCACTGTAGAGCTCACTGTAGAGCTCACTGTAGAGCTCACTGTAGAGCTCACTGTAGAGCTCACTGTAGAGCTCACTGTAGAGCTCACTGTAGAGCTCACTGTAGAGCTCACTGTAGAGCTCACTGTAGAGCTCACTGTAAAACCTTTCAAATTACAAGATAGCAATTATGTACTTCCTTTAAAAGTGTATTTTCCTTGTGATTTGATTAGAAGATATGTATAATGAGTTTAAAATGATCTGTCAAGGTGCCTGTTATGTGTGCTGGCTACAACTTAGCTCCAGGACCCGGCTGCGCGCCTAGGAACAATTTGTGCCTAGTATACTAGCTGCATAGTATAGTATACTATATTATATACAACTAGTATACCAGTTGTCAGGATACGAGCACCTCCAACTGCGTGAACGGGAATGGGAATTTTCGGGAGAAAGCGCCAAGCCATTACGACTATATAGCATTGGGTAGAGGTCAGGATAAGGATTTGGGATAGGACGGGGGAAAGGAATGATGCCCAACCACTTGGACGGTCGGGGATTGAACGCCGACCTGCATGAAGCGAGACCGTCGCTCTACCGTCCAGCCCAAGTGGTTGAATATATTAAAAAATTAAAGTGACGCACTAGCCAGCGGCCTCGGCCACTAACAAAGCCTTTACGTCAGGGCTGGCCGTGACGCACTCGTCTATTGTGAGACGAACAAGGCTCTTCCGTCAGGAGAAAATGAGCTTTTTACGTACATTAGTTGGCGGTAGCGGGATAATGAAAGAAAATGGGCTGCTCTCACTCAGATGAGAAAACGCGTTTAAAGACAATATTGTTGTTGTTAAAGATTCGCTACTTGGAACACAAAGTTTCAAGCAGCACGGGCTATGGTGAGCCCGTAATTCTAATTTAAAGACAAGTTAAATATCTAGAATTTCTTAACTCGCGACGGACTGTTGTGAATCTTCTTAATTAAATCTCAGTGACGTCTTTCTTTCAACCATCCTCAAGTTGAAATTGAAATTGAAATTGAAATAAGTTTATTGAGGTAAAATACACACAAAGGGATGAGGTAGCTCAAGCTATTCTCACCCCGTTCAGTACATCGTGTTAATATATACATAGACACATATCACAAATAAACATATTACCAAATCCATCCTCAAGTTGCCCGGTCATCTTCCACTTAGACCAGACCACACACTAGAAGGTGAAGGGACGACGACGTTTCGGTCCGTCCTGGACCATTCTCAAGTCCATTGCGCAGTGTCGCCCGTATTGGGCTATCATCGCGCTCCCGTAACTACACATGAATTCGGAGTGGGGATGGGGGATAGGAAGGTAAAGGGTTACGCCAATAGGAAGGGAAAGGTCGCGATTAAGGTGTATTACCAGGGCCGCAAATGAGCACAGCAAATAAAAAATCCCTAGCATGAGGGGCTGTTACCGCTAAGAGACGGGCTACAAAACGATAAATAGGCTACAACAGAACATATCCATTCCATGAAGGTATTTAAAAGAATAAGCCCGACACGCCATACGTGTTAGTGGCTTTGCAAGAATGTAAAAACATCAATGCTTACAATATAAAAATATATAAAAATATATAAAAATCATCAATATAAAAACATCTTACTCACATAAACCCAACGTACCTTCTTGTATATAAATAAGTAAATAAATACAATTATTGAAGAGAAAAATGTTGAGAAGACTGAGAATATGGATATCGAGGAGAATAAGAATGTTAAGGCTTATAAGACTATATAAAGAATATATATAAGGAAGGTTAAGAGAGGTGGTGCACCATTAGCGTCACGGGAGACCACCAATACACTTCATCTCTGGCTCACTATTACCAAACATTCTTCAACAATTTCTGAAACACCCTGTTGGCTGGTTGTACTCACCTAGTTGTGCTTGCCTCTCAACGGGTGAACAGGTTCCCGAGCCTATTGAACTCTATCTAATCTACATTTGAAACTGTGTGTGGAGTCTGCTTCCACACACACACACACACACACACACACACACACACACACACACACACACACACACACACACACACACATACTCACCTAATTGTGCTTGCAGGGGTTGAGCTCTGGCTCTTTGCTCCCACCTCAAGTGTGTATTAACACATCATGTACTACCGTATAGACACACACGAGGAAGATGGCAGCACACAAACACCTCAGGTGGTGCCAGGAGCCCACTATACTTTTAACGACCCGATCATGTCCCGCTTGTCAAGCGGTATTTATGACGTGTTTTTGGCCTAACCAGAAATTCCTCTTCTACCCAACCCTCCCTCCCCCCCCCTCACATATCTTCCCTTCATATACTTTAAGCTCCCTACAGTCTACAACTCTCTCTCTCTCTCTCTCTCTCTCTCTCTCTCTCTCTCACTCACTTTTCAGAGAGCACAGGCAGTCTTGAGCAACAAGAAAGGGTGGCAGGGACCCCACCCTGCTGATGGAAGAGGAGACAATGACGGGAGAGAAGGGTGAAGAGTGGGAAAGAAGGGGTGAGCAGCGAAGGGGAGAGGGTGAGAGTTATGGAGAGAGAGAGAGAGAGAGAGAGAGAGAGAGAGAGAGAGAGAGAGAGAGAGAGAGAGAGAGAGAGAGAGAGAGAAGGCCAGGTGTAGAAGGGGGAACTGAATAACAGAACACAAAAGCTGGGACGGGAGACGGGAGATAGCACATTATGAGACACAGACAGAATGAGACGAAACAGAGGCCATGCAGGGATTGTCGCTGTTTTACCTACTCAGACCGAAGTGTCCACGTAGCACGGGCTATGGTGAGCCCGTAATCACATGCTGGGAGTTAGGAGTGGCTGTAGTGGAAGGGAACAGACAGTATGGTGGAAAGGAGTGGGAATTATCAAGGGGAAAGCGCCAAGCCATGATGATTAAATAACACTGGGAAGGGATCAGGACTTGGGATGGGACGCTGGGAAGGGAGAAGATAATATATGGTGAAAACAATAATGTAAGAAGGGAAGGGGCAACAGAGATGGGGAAAAGAGGGAGGAAGAGGGGGGGAGAGGATGACAGAATGAAAGGAGAAAAGTCTGACGGAAGAGAAATAGAAGGAAAAGGGTGAAAGGGGGGGGGTGACAGAATGAAGGAAATGGTAAGTAGGGGAGATGTAGATAAGAAAAATGAAAGAGTAAATAGCATAAAGGGAAGGGAATATATGGAATGAAGTGATACGATAGAAGGAAGGGGAAGGGGGGGAAGAGTTGGAGATGTGGGAAGTATGGGAGATGGAAGAGGATGATAACGGGAAGAAGGAGAGGTAAACAGAGTGAGAGGAGGGAGAGGAAGGGAGAGGGGAGAGGAGGCAGGGAAATGTCAGGGAGCATCACTCCAGCAGCATCATTGTTTACCCGTCTGATGACTCAAGTCCTTTGTTCATTCACTAAGTTTTTTCCCTCCTCCTCTTGCGCCTCCTTCGCCCTCCCTCTTCTTTTGGCCAAGAGAGAGAGAGAGAGAGAGAGAGAGAGAGAGAGAGAGAGAGAGAGAGAGAGAGAGAGAGAGAGAGAGAGAGAGAGAGAGAGACAGACAGACAGACAGAGAGACAGAGAGACAGAGAGACAGAGAGAGAGAGAGAGAGAGAGAGAGAGAGAGAGAGAGAGAGAGAGAGAGAGAGAGAGAGAGAGAGAGAGAGAGAGAGAGAGAGAGAGAGAGAGAGACAGAGAGACAGAGAGATTAAAACCTTGCTATTAGCCAAATATTCAAATCATTCAAATAACCGTCAAAAATCAGGCGTTCGAAACCTGATTCAACCTCAACCAACCAACATATTCAAAATCGGAACCAATTAGCCAAACACTAATACAACAAAAATCCGTCACCAGCAAGGTCTTTCGAACCAGTAAGGCGTTTCGAACGGATGGAAATGTATTTATATATATACGACTCTGATCGTTTAATATGTTTGTGAACGACCTGGCGAACGAGGCTACGGGTAGGCGCTACGGGCATTGGAATTCATTTTTTGTAATGGTAACGGTTGGGGAAATGGGCCATAGCGCTACGCGGCTGCGAATTGAATGTTTTAATTTCGGAAGAGTGTGAATTATATAGTGGGGGGGGAGGGAAGAGGGGGTGGGGGGGTGATGGGCTAGGCAGGGTTGTGGTTATAGGCATGGAGGGTGTGGTTATAGGCATGGAGAGTGTGGTTATAGGCATGGAGGGTGTGGTTATAGGCATGGAGGGTGTGGTTATAGGCATGGAGAGTGTGGTTATAGGCATGGAGGGTGTGGTTATAGGCATGGAGGGTGTGGTTATAGGCATGGAGAGTGTGGTTATAGGCATGGAGGGTGTGGTTATAGGCATGGAGGGTGTGGTTATAGGCATGGAGGGTGTGGTTATAGGCATGGAGGGTGTGGTTATAGGCATGGAGAGTGTGGTTATAGGCATGGAGGGTGTGGTTATAGGCATGGAGGGTGTGGTTATAGGCATGGAGGGTGTGGTTATAGGCATGGAGGGTGTGGTTATAGGTGGAGTGGGGTATGGTTATAGACCAGAGGATGTGGGTATGAACTATAGTACCCAATAACACGGGTTCCTCGTATAAAGACATCACACAATATATAGGAAATATAAAAAATAACGAGTAATGTCGAAAGACCTTACTGTTAAAGAACACAATAAAGTAGCCGTCCCAATTGCAAGTAAAATGACAGGTTGTATAACAAGAACCCTTCGAACATGAGATATCAGCAGGCCAAGACCAGTATTGTTTAAGACACTAGTGCTCTCTAGGGTGGAGTATTGCTGCACACTAACCAGCCCCCCCACCCCCACCCCCCCCCCACCCCCATTCACAGCTAAAGACATTTCTAACTTGAAGAACGTGCAGTGATTTTTTTCCTTCACGAACTCAATCACTTGTCTACATTGCAGGAATTGCAAACTAGTCCCGTTGAGAAGCAAAGGTGCAACAGGTACTCTGAGAGAGAGAGCTCTATCAACATCAGAGGCCCGAGACTTTTCAACACTTTCTCAAGACAAAAAGAGGCATAACTATCCGACCTCTCACAGTGTTCAAAGGAGAACTTGATCAAAATCTCCAAAGGATACCACCAGATCAGCCGGGCAGTGATTCATATGTCAGAATGCGAGCAGCGGCGTCCAACAGCCTGGCTGACCAGACCACTAACCTGGAGGTCTGGTCAGAGACCGGGCCGCAGGGAGACATTGATTCTCAGAATTAACACAAGGAAGACATTAGTTAGTGACAGCTAGAGTTATAGACGAGGTAACTGAGGTTATAGGCGTGGAAACTGAGGTTATAGGTCAACAGGAACAAATGATAGTGCTGGGAGGAGAGGGAGATACTAGGAGAGTGCTGGGAGAGGAGGATACTGGGAAAGGAGGGTGCTGGGAAAGGCGAGGGATGATGTGAGATGTGAAACAGAAAGCTGATGGTGGTTGGACAGATAGAGGAAGGGATAGAGGGAGGGGTGGTTAATGGAACAGGCTGTGATAGTGAGGGAGGGAAGAGCAGTAATCCAATGACCGTCAGGCCAAACTTGACCAAATACAAGAGTGTTTTACCGTGTAGTGGAACTGGTCAGGAGGAAAAGGGAGATTGATCAATTTGACCCTTAAAGACGACGGCGTAACGCCCAATACGTCCTTGTGTGTGTGTATGTGTGTGTGTGTGTGTGTGTGTGTGTGTGTGTGTGTGTGTGTGTGTGTGTGTGTGTGTGTGTGTGTGTGTGTGTGTGTGTGTGTGTGTGTGTGTGTGTGTGTATGTGTGTGTGTATGTATGTGTGTGTGTGTGTGTGTGTGTGTGTGTGTGTGTGTGTGTGTGTGTGTGTGTGTGTGTGTGTGTGTGTGTGTGTGTGTGTAAATATATAACAGATCTGGCGGGTGTTGTTCCTGGATGTTACATTATATATAAAAATATATAAACACTTACTGAATAACCAATACATTCTTGGACAATGACAACTCCTCTGGAAGGTATTGGACTCCTCTGGAAGGTGTTGGACTCCTCTGGAAGGTGTTGGACTCCTCTGGAAGGTGTTGGACTCCTCTGGAAGGTGTTGGACTCCTCTGGAAGGTGTTGGACTCCTCTGGAAGGTGTTGGACTCCTCTGTAAGGTGTTGGACTCCTCTGGAAGGTGTTGGACTCCTCTGGAAGGTGTTGGACTCCTCTGGAAGGTGTTGGACTCCTCTGGAAGGTGTTGGACTCCTCTGGAAGGTGTTGGACTCCTCTGGAAGGTGTTGGACTCCTCTGGAAGGTGTTGGACTCCTCGGGAAGGTGTTGGACTCCTCGGGAAGGTGTTGGACTCCTCTGGAAGGTGTTGGACTCCTCTGTAAGGTGTTGGACTCCTCTGGAAGGTGTTGGACTCCTCTGGAAGGTGTTGGACTCCTCTGTAAGGTGTTGGACTCCTCTGGAAGGTGTTGGACTCCTCTGGAAGGTGTTGGACTCCTCTGGAAGGTGTTGGACTCCTCTGTAAGGTGTTCGACTCCTCTGGAAGGTGTTGGACTCCTCGGGAAGGTGTTGGACTCCTCTGGAAGGTGTTGGACTCCTCGGGAAGGTCCCAGATTCTCGTTGCTCCGACACTGGATTACTGGACACCAATTTCGGCTACGGAGAAGGGTTACAGGTTCCTGGCAGCCACCTGTCACCAGGGCTGCCTCACTGTCGAATGTACGTGACTGTACCCTGTCCTCTACAGGTCGTCTCCCAAGATCCACCTCTTGGGGCGCCAATAGAGTCACCACCGTGACTTGAGCCTCTCTTGACTGCCTCTTGGAGAACCAGCACTCCAGTACTCCTCCAGGGAGTTGCATGATGTATCTACCTTAGTCTTCAAGTACTACCAGCCAAGACGTCCTGCTTGCGGGTCAGTCCTCGTCTTGCTGGAATGGAAACTAGCACGACCCGCCCTCTTGGAATACTAGGGTACAGTGCCGCCCTGAAGGAGCCCGCGCTTCCGCCTCGGGCGTCTACGCCTCGTCACGTGACGTCAGGGTGCTCCCCCATTGGCCACGCCCACCAACGCCCAACCAATCACCGTCTTTACATCCTGAAACTCAGCGTCCTCACATCCAGAGTAATTCTTGGCGGGAAATCTCTCTCTCCTCGAGTGTGGGGTGATCTGACATATCTGCTGTTGAACCCTGGCCTCTGCCTCCTCCCCACCGAACTTATAGGAGGAATAATTCAAAATTTCGGCTTCTCGCCTTTCCCGTATACAATAAAACGGAACTAGATGTCTTCTAGGTCTTGTACAGGTTCGAGAACGACTCTTTATCAGGTGGGAATTTTTTCAAACCGTCAGTTCGCGTAACATTAAGTTATCCACTTACCTTAGTGTGGAAGATCAAATCAATCTAAGATATCCACTTACCTTAGTGTTGAGGGTGAATCCTACCCAAGTTATCCTCGAAGAAGGCGTCACTCACCTTGGCCAAGAACGAAGCTCCGGACCTGCACAAGGAATATTGGTTTAATAATCTTAATTCTTTTAAAGGAATTATGAACACTCATGTAATGAAAATGTGTTCAATTATTTCATAGCGGGATTGGTTTTAGTTTTTTAGGCTTATGGTCTATCAACCACTGGAAGGGTAGACTGCTGGCACAATAGTTTACCAGTAAGTAAATATCAAAAAGAAGACTCTAAGTTTACTTACCAGTCAGTATACTTCAGTCCTGAAAAAAAAGTCCAGGACGAGAGTAAACTATGTGTGTATATATATATATAAGACACTCGCCTGGCGTTCCGCGAGCGCTATGTCATGGGTTCGTATCCTGGCCGGGGAGGATTTACTGGGCGCAAATCCTTAACTGTTAGCGTCTGTTTAACGCAACAGTAAAATGTGTACTTGGATGAAAAAACTATTCTTCGCGGCAGGGGATCGTATTCCAGGGACCATAGGATTAAGGACTTGCCCGAAACGCTACGCGTACTAGTGGCTGTACAAGAATGTAACAACTCTTGTATATATCTCAAATATACTCTCGTTAACGATTGATTGTCGTGTTCGTACTGCGTCCTAACGACCTAACACGACGAACCAACCACGTCGATTAGGTGAACCACCAATTAGGTGAGTACGTCATTAACGAACATGACTAAAGACCAACGGTCGGACTTAATATACATCATGGCCCAGACTCTTAATTACTACACACCAATAACACCAACTTTGCGGCTTTCGTTTTTTTGGGGGGAAAAAGGTGAACCAGCTCGTTAATACCGAAGCTTCTCGTTAAGCAATGTTGTCTTAGTGAGTTTCTTCGTTACTCGCGACTGGCTTATTACCGAGGTGTGGCCCTGGATGTTTGGGTGTGGCCCCTGGATGTTTGGGTGTGGCCCTGGATGTTTGGGTGTGGCCCTGGATGTTTGGGTGTGGCCCTGGATGTCTGGGTGTGGCCCTGGATGTTTGGGTGTGGCCCTGGATGTTTGGGTGTGGCCCTGGATGTTTGGGTGTGGCCCTGGATGTTTGGGTGTGGCCCTGGATGTTTGGGTGTGGCCCTGGATGTTTGGGTGTGGCCCTGGATGTCTGGGTGTGGCCCTGGATGTTTGGGTGTGGCCCTGGATGTTTGGGTGTGGCCCTGGATGTTTGGGTGTGGCCCTGGATGTCTGGGTGTGGCCCTGGATGTTTGGGTGTGGCCCTGGATGTTTGAGTGTGGCCCTGGATGTCTGGGTGTGGCCCTGGATGTTTGGGTGTGGCCCTGGATGTCAGGGTGTGGCCCTGGATGTTTGGGTGTGGCCCTGGATGTTTGGGTGTGGCCCTGGATGTCAGGGTGTGGCCCTGGATGTTTGGGTGTGGCCCTGGATGTTTGGGTGTGGCCCTGGATGTCTGGGTGTGGCCCTGGATGTTTGGGTGTGGCCCTGGATGTTTGGGTGTGGCCCTGGATGTTTGGGTGTGGCCCTGGATGTTTGGGTGTGGCCCTGGATGTTTGGGTGTGGCTCTGAATGTCTGAGTGTGGCCCTGAATGTCTGGGGTGAGGCCCTGGATGTCTGACTGTGGCTCTGAATGCCTGGGTGTGGCTCTGAATGTCTGGGGTGTGGCCCTGGATGTCTGAATGTGGCTCTGAATGCCTGGGTGTGGCTCTGAATGTCTGAATGTGGCCCTGAATGTCTGGGGTGTGGCCCTGAATGTCTGGGGTGTGGCCCTGAATGTCTGGGTATGACGGTGAATATTAATTTATTAATCCATTCTGTGTTAATATTCTCCTTTCTTCCATTATCTTTCACTATTATTTTCTTCCCAAGTCCTTTTTACTCGAGTATCACTATCTCTCTCTCTCTCTCTCTCTCTCTCTCTCTCTCTCTCTCTCTCTCTCTCTCTCTCTCTCTCTCTCTCTCTCTCTCTCTCTCTCTCTTCTCTCCTCGTCTCCTGGAAGACAGGGAAGTAGGGGGGTTATCTTAAGGTTATCTTGAGATGATTTCGGGGCTTTAGTGTCCCCGCGGCCCGGTCCTCGACCAGGCCTCTAGTCGTGCAGGGGTGCGGGGTGCCAGTTCGGTGCAGCTAACTCCAGCCTCCGGCTTCTTCCCCTTCCCCCTGCCAGGTTCAAGTGTGGAAGCGAAGATGTTGGGTGGTGGTCCGCGGAGATCGGTCTCCGGAGGACGGCGTAGCCAGGACCGGGACTCTAAGCCTCAGTGTGGAGATCTACACGCGGCACGAGGGCTCAAACCATCCTACCGAGGGCACCATCCTCCACCTCGACCTGGTGCACCGGATACGAAGGGCAAAATCCAAGTAAGTACTCAAGGAGAAGGTTCAGGAGCTAAGTAAGTACTCTAGGAGAAGGTTCAGGAGCTAAGTAAGTACTCTAGGAGAAGGTTCAGGAGCTAAGTAAGTACTCAAGGAGAAGGTTCAGGAGCTAAGTAAGTACTCAAGGAGAAAGTTCAGAAGCTAAGTAAGTACTCAAGGAGAAGGTTCAGGAGCTAAGTACTCAAGGAGAAGGTTCAGGAGCTAAGTAAGTACTCAAGGAGAAGGTTCAGGAGCTAAGTAAGTACTCAAGGAGAAGAAGGTTTACAGGTAAAAAGGTTTTTTTTCCAGGTCCAATCGAGTCAAGGTATCAGACCTTGATACCAGGTATCAGGTAAGAGGGTCAGACCAGTAAGTCATGGAAAGCACATTTGGTATGTCTACTAAGTTTAAGCAGCAGCACAAGACCGTAACTTTAATACCATGTGTGTACAGGAACTAAAGTTAGTTGTAGTGGCGAATTCATCCTTGATTGTTCACTGTAGCTTACATTGTTCATTCACACTGGTACATTGTACAGCAAGAGACAGACAGATACACATACTGATACATTGTACAGCAAGAGACAGACACTGTCAGACGGGTAAGAAGAGACAGGCAAAAAAGAGTTAGGAAAAATTGACAAAAATATGTGGGAAAAAAAAGAGAGATTCGGAGAAAGAAATATGCAGGGAGAGGGAAGGAAATACAGAAATAAAAGAGAGGGTGAGAGAGAAAAAATGGACAGAGGGATAAAGAGAGTAGAGATATGTAAAGTGATGAATGGATAGAATATAATAATGCATAACACTAACACCAATAGACAGCTGGATAGACAATACAGAAAAAGAAACTAGGACCCACAAACAGAGAAGAGGAAGATAAAGAGAAGAGGGATATATAAAGATAAGAGAGAGATAGAGAGGAGAGGAGAGAAGAGAGAGAGAGAGAGAGAGAGAGAGAGAGAGAGAGAGAGAGAGAGAGAGAGAGAGAGAGAGAGAGAGAGAGAGAGAGAGAGAGAGAGAGACAGACAGACAGACAGACAGACAGACAGACAGACAGACAGACAGACAGACAGACAGACAGACAGACAGACAGACAGACAGAGCCCCAAGCTATCACAACCCCCAAACAGTATACTCATTTCAGGTGCCTAGACACCTGCTTGACACCAGTTCCCTCTCCTGTCAAACACAACCTGATACTAGTGTTGACAGCAGCTCCTGGTGTGTGTGACAGCCTCCCCGCTGTCAACCTGTCACACAACAACAACAACAACAACAACAACAACCTCTCTTCGAACAATGAAAAACTTTCCTGTTTAAAGTGTGTTGGTGTCAGTCTCTTGTCCATATTGTTCTGGTGGTGGTGGGTGTTGTAAGTGTTCCAGGGTCTGGTGGTGGTGGGTGTTGTAAGTGTTCCAGGGTCTGGTGGTGGTGGGTGTTGTAAGTGTTCCAGGGTCTGGTGGTGGTGGGTGTTGTAAGTGTTCCAGGGTCTGGTGGTGGTGGGTGTTGTAAGTGTTCCAGGGTATGGTGGTGGTGGGTGTTGTAAGTGTTCCAGGGTCTGGTGGTGGTGGGTGTTGTAAGTGTTCCAGGGTCTGGTGGTGGTGGGTGTTGTAAGTGTTCCAGCGTCTGGTGGTGGTGGGTGTTGTAAGTGTTCCAGGGTCTGGTGGTGGTGGGTGTTGTAAGTGTTCCAGGGTCTGGTGGTGGTGGGTGTTGTAAGTGTTCCAGGGTCTGGTGGTGGTGGGTGTTGTAAGTGTTCCAGGGTCTGGTGGTGGTGGGTGTTGTAAGTGTTCCAGGGTCTGGTGGTGGTGGGTGTTGTAAGTGTTCCAGGGTCTGGTGGTGGTGGGTGTTGTAAGTGTTCCAGCGTCTGGTGGTGGGTGTTGAAAGTGTTCCAGCGTCTGGTGGTGGTGGGTGTTGAAAGTGTTCCAGGGTCTGGTGGTGGTGGGTGTTGTAAGTGTTCCAGGGTCTGGTGGTGGTGGGTGTTGTAAGTGTTCCAGGGTCTGGTGGTGGTGGGTGTTGTAAGTGTTCCAGGGTCTGGTGGTGGTGGGTGTTGTAAGTGTTCCAGGGTCTGGTGGTGGTGGGTGTTGAAAGTGTTCCAGCGTCTGGTGGTGGTGGGTGTTGTAAGTGTTCCAGGGTCTGGTGGTGGTGGGTGTTGTAAGTGTTCCAGCGTCTGGTGGTGGTGGGTGTTGTAAGTGTTCCAGGGTCTGGTGGTGGTGGGTGTTGTAAGTGTTCCAGGGTCTGGTGGTGGTGGGTGTTGTAAGTGTTCCAGCGTCTGGTGGTGGTGGGTGTTGTAAGTGTTCCAGCGTCTGGTGGTGGTGGGTGTTGAAAGTGTTCCAGCGTCTGGTGGTGGTGGGTGTTGTAAGTGTTCCAGGGTCTGGTGGTGGTGGGTGTTGTAAGTGTTCCAGGGTCTGGTGGTGGTGGGTGTTGTAAGTGTTCCAGGGTCTGGTGGTGGTGGGTGTTGTAAGTGTTCCAGCGTCTGGTGGTGGTGGGTGTTGTAAGTGTTCCAGCGTCTGGTGGTGGTGGGTGTTGTAAGTGTTCCAGCGTCTGGTGGTGCCAGTGGCGGTGCTGCCCTGTCTCCTCCGCATCTTTTCAACATCAATGATCTCATTGATACATTAAAGAAGGTGATTAAAACAAAGAACACGACGGGGAAGAGAGGGGAAGGAGGAGGGGGGAGAGAGAAAGAGGAGGAGGGGGGGGGTAGGAAGAGGGGGGGAGGGTGGAGTGTGGGGGGAGGGGACGTGAAGGTGAGTTTCACAATGAGGAAGGAAGGTTTCTTACCATTATTGGGTCGGGTTAATGGTCTAAACTTTAGGTGTCGTAATGTAATTATTGTCACTGTAGCGCCCTTGTGGAGAGAGAGGGAGTGGGGGGGGGGCTCTTTTGTCAAGCTCTATTTGGTGGGGGAAGGAGAGTGGGGGCTCTTTTGTCAAGCTCTATTTGGTGGGGTGGGAGAGTGGGGGCTCTTTTGTCAAGCTCTATTTGGTGGGGGGGGAGAGTGGGGGCTCTTTTGTCAAGCTCTATTTGGTGGGGGGGAGAGTGGGGGCTCTTTTGTCAAGCTCTATTTAGTGGGCAGGGAGAGTGGGGGCTCTTTTGTCAAGCTCTATTTGGTGGGGTGGGAGAGTGGGGGCTCTTTTGTCAAGCTCTATTTGGTGGGGTGGGAGAGTGGGGGCTCTTTTGTCAAGCTCTATTTGGTGGGGGAAGGAGAGTGGGGGCTCTTTTGTCAAGCTCTATTTAGTGGGGAGGGAGAAATGAGTCTTCGTAAACACTTAAGAACAAGGGCTACAATACTCCAACATTTCAAATCAGATGTGTTACCCTGCGGGGATCGGTGCTGCGTCCTTAGCTCCCGACTCAAGGCGGGAGAGATATATGGAACATATATAGGGAGGAAGTGTGGGATCAGGCAGGTTGTGAAGCATGTCCAGGGCATCGGCAACAGCCTTATAGACCAGGTTATACCCCCCCCCCCCTCAAAATGGACCTAGGCCTGAATGCTTGAAGTAGAACTCTGGAAATCCATCACAGGAAAGACTCAAGTGTGACTTGAAACACTTACAGTATATCCTTTGTGGATCTCGCAAGAAATCCTTTGTGGCGTCCTAGCTATAGCTTAGATATCCCACCGCTGGGCCCTAGGCGACGGCCTGGTCGACGACCGGGCCGCGGGGACACTAAAGCCCCGAAATCATCTCAAGATAACCTCAAGATAGACATAACCAAGGTACCTCAGGCTTGCGTTCTGCCTCCACTCTATACTCAAGAAAGATAGCAAGTAAGTGGTGTGTGCTAGAGTCGTGTCGCCAGCGAGGCGGGGCCCGGGAGCCAAAGCTCATGCCTCACAGACAACACAAACTACCCCCCCCCCCTCCCCCTATAGCACCACACACACACTCCTCCTTAATCGGATTCTACTATTGGATTCCCATTCCTGAAATTCCTGACGGGGACACAGCAGGAGATTCCTAAGACTCCCCCACTACCTCACCTTCGTCTTTCCTGCCCTTACCTCCCTCCTCCTCCCTCACCACCCTCCCTTACCTTCTGGACCCCCTTACCTTCTGGATCCCCCTTACCTTCTGGATCCCCTTACCTTCTGGACCCCCTTACCTTCTGGACCCCCTTACCTTCTGGACCCCCTTACCTTCTGGACCCCCTTACCTCTTCTGGACCCCCTTACCTTCTGGATCCCCCTTACCTTCTGGACCCCCTTACCTTCTGGACCCCCTTACCTTCTGGACCCCCTTACCTTCTGGACCCCCTTACCTTCTGGACCCCCTTACCTTCTGGACCCCCTTACCTCTTCCGGACCTCAGCTCTCTGTCCCCGGCACTAGCTACTCGTCAGCATTAATCTCTCAATCCACTTTACCCAGCACCCATATATCATCCATATCACCCATATATCATCCATATCACCCATATATCATCCATATCACCCATTTATCATCCATATCACCCATATATCATCCATGTCACCCATATATCATCCATATCACCCATATATCATCCATATCACCCATATATTATCCATATCACCCATATATCATCCATATCACCCATATATCAGCCATATCACCCATATATTATCCATATCACCCATATATTATCCATATCACCCATATATCATCCATATCACCCATATATCATCCATATCACCCATATATCATCCATATCACCCATATATCATCCATATCACCCATATATCATCCATATCACCCATATATCATCCATATCACCCATATATTATCCATATCACCCATATATCATCCATATCACCCATATATCATCCATATCACCCATATATTATCCATATCACCCATATATCATCCATATCACCCATATATCATCCATATCACCCATATATCATCCATATCACCCATATATCATCCATATCACCCATATATCATGCATATCACCCATATATCATCCATATCACCCATATATTATCCATATCACCCATATATCATCCATATCACCCATATATCATCCATATCACCCATATATTATCCATATCACCCATATATTATCCATATCACCCATATATCATCCATATCACCCATATATCATCCATATCACCCATATATCATCCATATCACCCATATATCATCCATATCACCCATATATCATCCATATCACCTATATATCATCCATATCACCCATATATTATCCATATCACCCATATATCATCCATATCACCCATATATCATCCATATCACCCATATATCATCCATATCACCCATATATCATCCATATCACCCATATATCATCCATATCACCCATATATCACCCATATATCATCCATATCATCCATATCACCCATATATCAGCCATATCACCCATATATCATCCATATCACCCATATATCATCCATATCACCCATATATCATCCATATCACCCATATATCATCCATATCACCCATATATTATCCATATCACCCATATATCATCCATATCACCCATATATCATCCATATCACCCATATATCATCCATATCACTCATATATCATCCATATCACCCATATATCATCTATATCACCCATATATCATCTATATCACCCATATATCATCCATATCACCCATATATCATCCATATCATCCATATCACCCATATATCACCCATATATCATCCATATCACCCATATATCATCCATATCACCCATATATCATCCATATCACCCATATATCATCCATATCACCCATATATCATCCATATCACCCATATATCATCCATATCACCCATATATCATCCATATCACTCATATATCATCCATATCACCCATATATCATCTATATCACCCATATATCATCTATATCACCCATATATCATCCATATCACTCATATATCATCCATATCATCCATATCACCCATATATCACCCATATATCATCCATATCACCCATATATCATCCATATCACCCATATATCATCCATATCACCCATATATCATCCATATCACCCATATATCATCCATATCACCCATATATCATTCATATCACCCATATATCATCCATATCACTCATATATCATCCATATCACCCATATATCATTCATATCACCCATATATCATCCATATCACTCATATATCATCCATATCACCCATATATCATCTATATCACCCATATATCATCTATATCACCCATATATCATCCATATCACCCATATATCACCCATATATCATCCATATCAGCCATATATCATCCATATCAGCCATATAACATCCATATCACCCATGTTACCAGGGCCTTTCTCATCTCCTTGCTCCCCTCACCTGCTTACTCCCAACACTTTTCCTCTGCCATTAGCTCATTTATTCTGTCCTTCCATCTCTGACACATTCTCTCCATCACTCTCAACACAAACCTGCACACAGAAATAATATCATATGAGACCAGAAGGCATGGCAGGATGTGCAGAATACCCCCGTTGAAGAGCAGAGGTGCAACAGGTACTCTGAGAGAGAACTCTGTCAACATCAGAGGCCCGAGACTGTTCAACACGCTTCCACTACACATAAGGGGCATAACTGGCCGACCTCTCACAGTGTTCAAGAGAGAACTATCAATATCAGAGGCCCGAGACTGTTCAACATGCTTCCACTACACATAAGGGACATAACTGGCCGACCTCTCACAGTGTTCAAGAGAGAACTATCAATATCAGAGGCCCGAGACTGTTCAACACGCTTCCACTACACATAAGGGACATAACTGGCCGACCCCTCACAGTGTTCAAGAAAGAACTGGATAAACACCTCCAAAGAATACCTGATCAACCAAGCTGTGACTCATACGTCAGGCTGCGAGCAGCCGCGTCCAACAGCCTGGTTGACCAGTCCATCAACCAGGAGGCCTGGTCGACGACCGACCCGGACCACAGACCTGGTCAGAGACTAGGAGGACCCTTGACCTTTGGAATCACCGCAAGGTACCCTTTTCTTCTCCAGTTCCCTCACCTTTCTTTTCTTCCAGTATAGTCCCCCTTCCCCCTTTCTTTTTTGTCCCTCCTTCGCTCCCTCCCCCTTTCTTCCCACCTACACCTACTCCCCCCTCCCCCCCTCCTCAAGGCAGTTGGGGGGGGGGGAGTGCCAGAAAACGACTTGCCTGCGGGAAATTATTGCTGGTCCAGTTTCAGTTTTGCCAGTACAAACTTTTAGTTTTTTTGCATAAGGGAGATTGAGAGGTTTTCTTGAGAGAGAGAGAGAGAGAGAGAGAGAGAGAGAGAGAGAGAGAGAGAGAGAGAGAGAGAGAGAGAGAGAGAGAGAGAGAGAGAGAGAGAGAGAGAGAGAGACAGAGACAGAGAGAGACAGAGACAGAGAGAGACAGAGACAGAGACAGAGAGAGACAGAGACAGAGAGAGACAGAGACAGAGAGAGAGAGACAGAGAGTAAAAAGATATTCTCGATAAAAGGTTTAAAAACGGAAAAAAACCCGTATATTTAATCTACCAATATATCACATCAATCATAGTCCAACCATTAACCAATACAACAACAACAACAAAAACCTAACCACATTAAACAACGCAATTATCTCCATTACAAAAGTGAGTCAACCATTTACCATTAAATGAAAACCATTAACCATTGACATGAAACAAAACCCACTGCCGACCCTTGCTAATTACAAGAAAAAATGGCAAGGACTATTAACCGATGTACCAATTACACAATACAGTGAACATTGAACAAATTCTACCGCCTGTTGGGAAAAACAAAGCCATCAGACTGAATTAGTGAAACGAGTGTGTCTGTTCTGTTGTTCATCGTGGCGTTGTGTTGTTGTTCATCGTGGCGTTGTGTTCTGTTGTTCATCGTGGCGTTGTGTTCTGTTGTTCATCGTGGCGTTGTGTTCTGTTGTTCATCGTGGCGTTGTGTTCTGTTGTTCATTGTGGTGTTGTGTTCTGTTGTTCATTGTGGTGTTGTGTTCTGTTGTTCATCGTGGTGTTGTGTTCTGTTGTTCATCGTGGCGTTGTGTTCTGTTGTTCATTGTGGTGTTGTGTTCTGTTGTTCATTGTGGTGTTGTGTTCTGTTGTTCATCGTGGTGTTGTGTTCTGTTGTTCATCGTGGCGTTGTGTTCTGTTGTTCATTGTGGTGTTGTGTTCTGTTGTTCATTGTGGTGTTGTGTTCTGTTGTTCATCGTGGCGTTGTGTTCTGTTGTTCATTGTGGTGTTGTGTTCTGTTGTTCATTGTGGTGTTGTGTTCTGTTGTTCATCGTGGTGTTGTGTTCTGTTGTTCATCGTGGCGTTGTGTTCTGTTGTTCATCGTGGCGTTGTGTTCTGTTGTTCATCGTGGCGTTGTGTTCTGTTGTTCATCGTGGCGTTGTGTTCTGTTGTTCATCTTAGTGTTGTGTTCTGTTGTTCATCGTGGCGTTGTGTTCTGTTGTTCATCGTGGCGTTGTGTTCTGTTGGTCATCGTGGTGTTGTGTTCTGTTGTTCATCGTGGCGTTGTGTTCTGTTGTTCATTGTGGTGTTGTGTTCTGTTGTTCATCGTGGCGTTGTGTTCTGTTGTTCATCTTGGTGTTGTGTTCTGTTGTTCATCATGGCGTTGTGTTCTGTTGTTCATCGTGGCGTTGTGTTCTGTTGTTCATCGTGGCGTTGTGTTCTGTTGTTCATCTTGGTGTTGTGTTCTGTTGTTCATCGTGGCGTTGTGTTCTGTTGTTCATCGTGGCGTTGTGTTCTGTTGTTCATCTTGGTGTTGTGTTCTGTTGTTCATCGTGGCGTTGTGTTCTGTTGTTCATCTTGGTGTTGTGTTCTGTTGTTCATCACGGCAAGGAGTCCTATAGTGCATCACAGTGCTTCGGTGTGAGTGTATAAGTGCCGCAGGTGAACAGGTGAACAGGTGAACAGGTGAACAGAACACCACAAGCCAGCAGAGATAACCCCCCCCCCCTAGCTGGATACTCTACACCAGGGGGGTATACCTCGCCAGAGATAGCCAGGGATACCACGAGATGTAAACTCAGCTCCATGTTTGGTGACCTGCTGGTCAGAGTAACGTTTATAATACGACGTATTAATCAATATTAAAGCAGCTTAATATTTCTGTCCCGCACGGGATTCGAACCCAGACTTTCCGACTCGAGAACGAACCCGAGTGTACTACCTGGATCCCCTTACCTTTGTAATTACCTAAGTGTAGTTACAGGATGAGAGCTACGCTCGTGGTGTCCCGTCTTCCCAGCACTCTTTGTCATATAACGCTTTGAAACTACTGACTGTCTGTGTGTGTGTACTCACCTAGTTGTGTTTGCGGGTGTTGAGCTCTGGCTTTTTGGTCCCGCCTCTCAACCGTCAATCAACTGATGTACAGATTCCTGAGCCTATTGGGCTCTGTCATATCTACATTTGAAACTGTGTATGGAGTCAGCCTCCACCACACCACTGCCTAATGCATTTCATTTGTCAACCACTCTGACACTAAAAAAGTTCTTTCTAATATCTCTGTGGCTCATTTGGGCACTCAGTTTCCACCTGTGTCCCCTAGTGCGTGTGCCCCTTGTGTTAAATAGCCTGTCTTTATCTACCCTATCAATTCCCTTGAGAATCTTGAATGTGGTGATCATGTCCCCCATATGTGTGTGTGTGTGTGTGTGTGTGTGTGGTGTTATGGGTTGTTTGTGTGTGTTTTTCTCACTTACATAGAGTGGACACCATCATAAACTTGTCGAAATTGAAGTAAAACTAATTACTCTTTTCTATATATATATATGTATATATATATATATTTTTCCCCCCTCCCCGGCACAATATTTTACCCGAATTACAAATAAAAAGCTTTATAAAAAAAATGTCACAAACAAATTCACTTACACCACACGCCACTGAAAAAAGTCACTTAAATATTATTCACGATATTCAACTCTGATTAGATCTAACGTGTATTTCATATATATACATATATATATATATATATATATATATATATATATATATATATATATATATATATATATATATATATATATATATATATATGTATATATGAAACACAAGCTCTTTAGTGTTCCCATTGTGTTACAATCTCCCGTCTACAAGTAGCACGGGCTATGGTGAGCCCGTGGTGGACTTACCCGGCACAGGACGATTCGGGATGGTGTAATAATAGGATGAATAATTCTGGAGATTTGCACTATCAATTCATTCTAATGATCTACTCTCTAAGAAAATAGTGAAGCACTGAAAAGGATCGATCTCGTACACCCACCCACCCACTCTCGCCCCTTTCCTGTATTCGGCATGTGAGGACAAGAGAAGATGGAGAGGCTAAGAAGCCCACTGCGCTAGAGAGCTCTAGGAACAGGAGCATGTGGTAGTTGTGAGAGTAGATTATACCCTCTTCCGCTCCCCCCCTTCATCTACCCACACACTTCTACATCCTCCTTTTCCATCCTTCTTTCCCTTCTACTGTGTGCTAAACCTCCACTCCTCCCTTCCCGTCTTCTGTCTCTCCCTTTCCTTCCACTATTCCACATCTTTATTTTCAATAATTTCTACACCCCCTCCCTTCCTTTCTGCTTCTAGTTATCCTTCTTTTTCTTTTTCTTCAGCTCCTCCTTTGCCTTCCTTCGTCTTTTCTTCATCCCTTCTTCGTCTGCCCTTCCCCTCCTCCCTGCTACTCCCCCACATCCCCTCCTCAGCACATCTTACAACCTTCTCCTCATCAATTTCTCGTAAAACAGCACCAGTTCTTGACGATCAAAGGCCGCCTAATTTGATATCTCACATGTGATCTGTGGAATATTATTTCCACTGGCTGCCGTGTCTTGGCTCTCCCTCTCTCTCTCCCCCTCTCTCTCTCTCTCTCTCTCTCTCTCTCTCTCTCCCTCTCTCTCTCTCTCTCTCTCTCTCTCTCTCTCTCTCTCTCTCTCTCTCTAACCCAAAGCCTCAACTCTGAACTACAACAATGCTCAGGCAGAACTTTTTTTTCTGAAAAGGTCACACGAAATCATAGCCCAGGCAAAACAAAACTCCACCAGATTTCCTTCGCCTGAAGACTTAGAGGGGGGAGGGGGGCTAGGGGGGGATGGGTGGAGAGGGGGGGGAGGGGGGAAGAGGGGAGGGGGAGAATTGTTAATAAAAGAATCGGAGGTAAAAAGCTTTAGTCCCTCCCCCTCTTTCTTTTTCTCTCTCTCTCTCGCTGTCTTTTTCCCCTCTTTCTCTGTCTTTACTTCATTTGGGAGTCCGTAGTAAATATTTGGCACCTTGCCCGCCAGTTACTAGAGCGGAGGATTCCTTTGTTAGGGAGGGGGGGTGCGCAGTGCGTCGGTGGTTCAGATGGGGGGAGGAGGTGGCCCTTCTTCCCCTACCTCACCTTCCCCCCTCTACCTCCCCTCTTTCCCCTCCCCCTTCATCTCATAACCCCAATAACCCCCCAACCACCACCCTCTATCAACCACCATTGCTGCCTAATCATCACTCTCTCGACATCCTTAACCACTATTCCTCCCCACCATCATCCCAAATCATCCTTCTCTGTCATCCTACTATCCTAAACCATCATCCTTGCCCCAACATCACTACCCTCCCCATCCCCCCTATCATCCTCCCCCACCACCATCATCAACCCCTATATACTCCCCCACCACCACCACCACCATCAGTCCCCCTCCGCCCTCAATGAAAACATTGTTTTTTTTTTTATGAGGCTGGAGCCTGAGAACATAACAGTCTCTCCCCTTCCGCCAGTCCCTCCCACCTCTCTCATTTTCTTTTCCACGTGTTTAACGAAACAGTGAAAGAAACAATGGAATTATCCTCCGTTTTCTGCACCGTTGCCAACAGACTCCAGAACACTGTTGGTGAATATCATTACGTTTTCTTTTGTTTCTTAAACAAAAAAAAAAAATAGAGGTAACATGCTGATAATATTACACATTAAAATCACATAAAAATATGACACATATTACACATAAAAATATTACACATCAATTTTCAATTGATCATCGCCACAAAATTGTTCTTTAAAAATTAAAATTTCTGTCAGTAAAGATGTTTCGAAATGTTTGAAAGTCACAGAAAGGGACAAAATGTATTGAACCATTATGCTGAATTGGCCAATCTAACTCCATACTAGTTCTGTCTTGACCGTCTTAGTTTGAAAAGGGGAGTTGGGGGAGAGGGTGTAGGGGGGGGGGGTGTTAGGGGAGGGTGGGGGGTGTAAAGGGGGGTGGGGGGTGTAAGGGTGGGGGTGTAGGAATAGATGAATTGCTGATTGATCTTCACAACACCTTCCCCCTGGCTGTAATTAATCAATTGCTCTACCTGAAACAGTCATATAAGGACCATATATATAAGGTCCATATATATAAGGTCACATAAGACACAAAACATTCATATAAGGACCTTCAAACAGCTTATAAGCATGATTTAATTCACTGTAAATCTGCGATTTAATTACGAAATTATCTCCAGTCCGCGGGACTCTTGGACTTGACAATATACGTGCGCAAGTCCGCGGGACTCCTGGACTTGACAATATACTTGCGCAAGTCCACGCGACTCCTAGACTTGACAATATACGTGCGCAAGTCCGCGGGACTCCTGGACTTGACAATATACTTGCGCAAGTCCGCGGGACACCTGGACTTGACAATATACTTGCGCAAATCCACGCGACTCCTAGACTTGACAATATACGTGCGCAAGTCCGCGGGACTCCTGGACTTGACAATATACGTGCGCAAGTCCGCGGGACTCCTGGACTTGACAATATACTTGCGCAAGTCCGCGGGACTCCTGGACTTGACAATATACTTGCGCAAATCCACGCGACTCCTAGACTTGACAATATGCGTGCGCAAGTCCGCGGGACTCCTAGATTTGACAATATACGTGCGCAAGTCCGCGGGACTCCTGGACTTGACAATATACTTGCGCAAGTCCACGCGACTCCTAGACTTGACAATATACGTGCGCAAGTCCGCGGGACTCCTGGACTTGACAATATACTTGCGCAAGTCCGCGGGACACCTGGACTTGACAATATACTTGCGCAAATCCACGCGACTCCTAGACTTGACAATATACGTGCGCAAGTCCGCGGGACTCCTGGACTTGACAATATACGTGCGCAAGTCCGCGGGACTCCTGGACTTGACAATATACTTGCGCAAGTCCGCGGGACTCCTGGACTTGACAATATACTTGCGCAAATCCACGCGACTCCTAGACTTGACAATATGCGTGCGCAAGTCCGCGGGACTCCTAGATTTGACAATATACGTGCGCAAGTCCGCGGGACTCCTGGACTTGACAATATACGTGCGCAAGTCCGCGGGACTCCTGGACTTGACAATATACGTGCGCAAGTCCGCGGGACTCCTGGACTTGACAATATACGTCCCACATCCTTCGGAGAGAGTGCTGAGGTGTTCAGAGCAAGTTTTACCGAGTGATAAACTCCAGCAGAAACATGCAGGCGATGAGTCACAATAACGTGGCTGAAGTATGTTGACCATACACTAGAAGGTGAAGGGACGACGACGTTTCGGTCCGTCCTGGACCATTCTCAAGTTGATTTGAGATCGACTTGATGTGTAATCGTCCAGCAGAAACCTCTTTACACGGACCAGCAGACCACCATAGTACACCTACCTATACATGCTAATATCCATAAATTATAAGAAAAATATTTTAAAAGATGTACAAAATAAATGAAATATACAATGTAATGATATGAGATATTATGTGATAACAAGATAACATGAAGAAATGATTCGCGTTATCACCAAGATATGAACTTACCCAGATGGTCCGTGGGGTCTTTGTACTGGTGGTGGGAAAATGGCTTATTGCGCTCGGGGGATTCGAACCTGCGTCCTAGCTCAATCGATTAAGGCAGCGTCTGGGATGCTCTCGGACGCAGGTTCGAATCCTCGTCATGGCCCTTGGGGATTTCTACAAATGACAAAAATCAGCTGAAATTTTAAATCCTCCAATAAAAACTCCATCTCGTAGAGAGAACTTACAAAAAAACAAAGATCAATGCTAATCAAATACAACTTTTAGAGGTAAATACTAATTATAATAGCAGCCAACCCTACAAAAATCTCTCTCCCAGCCTCGCCTAATGAGAAAACGGAAGCTCTCAGCTGGCAGACTAAACCATTCTTTTTTTTTGAGATATATACAAGGGTTGTTACATTCTTGTACAGCCACTAGTACGCGTAGCGTTTCGGGCAAGTCCTTAATCCTATGGTCCCTGGAATACGATCCCCTGCCGCGAAGAATCGTTTTTTCATCCAAGTACACATTTTACTGTTGCGTTAAACAGAGGCTACAGTTAAGGAATTGCGCCCAGTAAATCCTCCCCGGCCAGGATACGAACCCATGACATAGATTCCTCAACACTGTCGCCACGGGGCCGGCGAATCCAAACTTTTTCATTTATCAAAAAAGTTATTAGTATATTCTCAGCGTGCGGTCGTACTTTTGTGCGCCTGAGGCCGGGAAAGTTTAGCTGGAGACTTTCTGGAAGATATTAGTTAGCGATGATCTCATAACATTAACGAACCTAAATGTCATAAACAAATTGATCAATGCTCCAACAACGGATATATGTACCTATATCTGTATATATAATATCTGTATTCAGAGTTAAATGGCAAGTTTTTCCCTGAATGCTCTGTGTTCCCTTCTCTGAGGCTGTGGGTCCCTATAATTGCACAAGTGGTACCCTCTCTATATATCTGTATATATCATATACATATGCTACACTTATCACTGTACCTATATCTAGTGATGTGTTCCAGCAGGCTGTTACCTCTATCCAAGAGAAGGTTCATGACTCAGCATTTTTTTTTCTACCACAGACGTGGCCACACATTTACAATGCTAACCAGCATATATACATTTTCTTCTGTCCTCCATGGACAGGATTAGAGATGTGTTAAACACATAGTTCACCCGTTTATTGAACAATCAACCACAGAAGGTGATTCGGTGCTTTTAAAATGCTAAGCTAACCATGACTCAGCATTGAAGAGTAAAGAGCTTTCCTTGTGCAAATTAGCGTTCAATAACCACAGAACATTATTGAACAGGTGAGTGAACAAATGTATTTGCAGCTCAATGCAATAACAGTTAAGAGCGCAATTAGAAATAAATTAATAATTGTAATTATTAATGTTAGTAACAGAAGCTGTGGCAAATGGTGGTAGAAGTAGACAAGGTAGCTGGTAGAGGACATAATCTACCTCAACCAAAAAGGTATCAACCGTATCTACTTCCCCTCCGCTGTAGGGAGGAGGAGGGGAACTGCTCCCTACATACAAAATCTCACGGCCCGCCAAACAGTCCCCCGCGACACAGACAAAATAAACAAAACGCCAATAATGTCTCCCGTTACCTCTTGGGGCAGCGTTGACGTCGACCAACGCGGGAGTCGCGCCATTGTCCCCCAGGCCAAGGAGGACTGGCCGACGACCGGGCCGCGGGGACGCTAAGTCCCGGAAGCACCTCAAGGTAGGCCTCGAAGGTGGAGACGAGGATCCTCTACCGCTGGCCTCTACAGTACCGAGTACTGCTGAGGAGAGCAAAAAATAAAACTTTATCCTTCAATTTTTACACACTGTGGGAGTGTGTATATTCACCTATCTTGAGGTTATCTTGAGATGATTTCGGGGCTTTAGTGTCCCCGCGGCCCGGTCCTCGACCAGGCCTCCACCCCCAGGAAGCAGCCCGTGACAGCTGACTAACACCCAGGTACCTATTTTACTGCTTGTTCTAGTAGAATCTAGTTCTACTTACTTGCTTGAGCTCTGGCTCTTTGGGCCCGCCTCTCAACTGTCAATCAATAATTAATTCCCCCCCCCCAACACACACACACGCCCGTAGCAGCTGTCTAACTCCCAGGTACCTATTTATTGCAAGGTGAACCGAGGCATTAGGGTGAAAGAAGCTCTGCCCATTTGTTTCCGCCTCCACCGGGCATTGATCCACGGACACCTAGGACTACGAATCCCGAGCGCTGCCCAGTTAGCTGTCAGGCCCCTGTGTGTGTGTGTGTGTGTGTGTGTGTGTGTGTGTGTGTGTGTGTGTGTGTGTGTGTGTGTGTGTGTGTGTGCGCGTGCGTTCCTGCGTGCGTGCGAATATTTAATTTAAGCTCCCGTAATATCCCAAATCAATCAGACTGTTGTAAGGATTTAACCAGCATAAAATATGGTTTTTATTGCATAACCAGAAAGAGTCTGCGAGTCTCAGCGACCCAGCCAGCGCACCGAGGGCCCAGACTTACTAGTTTAGGAACGAGTCAGCATCACCGAGCTTATAGATACAGTATTCAAGGCTGAGGTCGATATCGTCAGCATTGTGGTGGAATGTCACTAGACAATTGTCATCTCCCTTCCATTTTTCACCTGACTCATCTAAGTCGCTAAGCCTCATCGCCTTCTTCCTCTTTTTCTTTATAATTCTTCTCCTCTTCCACTTCTCCTCCTCTCGCCAGTTCCCTGGGCTACAGTTCACTCCCAGTACTGAGCCCTACACCAGCCAGGTCTCTGAAAGGGTTATTGATTTTCGTGTTGTTGTTGTTCACTGATATGCGCCCGCGAGCAGGTCTTTATGGTGTGTGTGTGTGTGTGTGTGTGTGTGTACTCACCTATATGTACTCACCTATATGTGCTTGCAGGATCGAGCATTGACTCTTGGATCCCGCCTTTCTAGCTATCGGTTGTTTACAGCAATGACTCCTGTCCCATTTCCCTATCATACCTAGTTTTAAAAGTATGAATAGTATTTGCTTCCACAACCTGTTCCCCAAGTGCATTCCATTTTTCTACTACTCTCACGCTAAAAGAAAACTTCCTAACATCTCTGTGACTCATCTGAGTTTCCAGTTTCCACCCATGTCCCCTCGTTCTGTTATTATTACGTGTGAACATTTCATCTATTTCCACTTTGTCAATTCCCCTGAGTATTTTATATGTCCCTATCATATCTCCTCTCTCCCTTCTTTTCTCTAGTGTCGTAAGGTTCAGTTCCTTCAGCCGCTCTTCATATCCCATCCCTCGTAGCTCTGGGACAAGCCTCGTCGCAAACCTCTGAACCTTCTCCAGTTTCTTTATGTGTTTCTTCAGGTGGGGGCTCCATGATGGCGCGGCATACTCTAAGACGGGTCTCACGTAGGCAGTGTAAAGCGCCCTAAAAGCTTCCTCATTTAGGTTTCTGAATGAAGTTCTAATTTTCGCCAGTGTAGAGTACGCTGCTGTCGTTATCCTATTTATATGTGCCTCAGGAGTTAGATTAGGTGTCACATCCACTCCCAGGTCTCTTTCTCGAATCGTTACAGGTAGGCTGTTCCCCTTCATTGTGTACTGTCCCTTTGGTCTCCTGTCACCTGATCCCATTTCCATAACTTTACATTTACTGGTGTTAAACTCCAGTAGCCATTTCCCTGACCATCTCTGCAGCCTGTTTAAGTCCTCTTGGAGGATCCTACAATCCTCGTCTGTCACAACTCTTCTCATTAATTTTGCGTCATCTGCAAACATTGACATGTATGATTCCACTCCTGTAAACATAAACATGTGTGTGTGTGTGTGTGTGTGTGTGTGTGTGTGTGTGTGTGTGTATGTGTATGTGTGTGTGTGTGTGTGTGTGTGTGTGTGTGTGTGTGTGTGTGTGTGTGTGCGTGTGTGTGCGTGTGTGTGTGTGTGTGCGTGTGTGTGTGTGTGTGTGTGTGCGTGTGTGTGTGTGTGTGTGTGTGTGTGTGTGTGTGTGTGTGTGTGTGCGTGTGTGTGTGTGTGTGTGTGTGTGTGTGTGTGTGTGTGTGTGTGTGTGTGTGTGTATGTGTGTGTGTGTGTGTGTGTGTGTGTGTGTGTGTGTGTGTGTGTGTGTGTGTGTGTGTGTGCGTGCGTGCGTGCGTGCGTGCGCGTTTATATTGTGCAGATGAGCTCTAATCTTGGGGTGCCGGACTAACCAGGCTGTAGTGGATACATGGGCCTGCGGGCCGCTCCAAGCAACAGCCTGCTGGACCAAGCTCTCACAAGTCAACCCTTGCCCCGGGGAGTAAAAGAACTCCAGGAACCCCACACAGGTACCACCCAGGTACCAACCCTACAAACACATAACGGTACCAGAACACTAAAAACAATTAAAGACTCACAATAAAACACAGCAATAAAACTCTGGCTTGAAAGCTATTAAAACAAATAAAAACAAATATAAACACAGTTTTTTATGATAGCGTTGTGCGAGCTTGACTATAACCCCCGAGCCCTGAAACTTAGGTTATCATTTCAGCGATAACATGAGAAGGGAACTATCAGGGGGGGGGGGGAAAGCGCCAAGCCATTACAACTATATAGCACTGGGTCAGGATAAGGATTTGGGATGGGACGGGGGGAAAGGAATGGTACCCAACCACTTGGACGGTCGGGGATTGAACGCCGACCTGCAAGAAGCGAGACCGTCACTCTACCGTCCGACCCAAGTGGTTGGACGCGATACTATGAGAGGCATTTTTAATTTATTTGATATTACGAAATTTAGCCTAATAATCTGATTAACCAATACAGAATAATATTTTCAAAAGTGTATTACATCTATATTTTCCAAAATATAATTGAGAATATTCTTGCTTTTACGCACAAGTATAGAATTAAATAAATACGTAAATATAAATATATTATAGAAAGCAATATATATTTTCTTTAAAAGCAATAACAGAAACGTGAACTTGATTCATTTTCCTAAATGTTAGTAATATCTTGAGGTTATCTTGAGATGATTTCGGGGCTTTAGTGTCCACGCGGCCCGATCCTCGACCAGGCCTCTACCCCCAGGAAGCAGCCCATGACAGCTGACTAATACCCAGGTACCTATTTACTGCTAGGTAACAGGGGCATAGGAATGAAAGAAACTCTGCCCATTGTTTCTAGCCGGCGCCTGGGATCGAACCCAGGACCACAAGTCCAGCGTGCTGTCCGCTCGGCTCCTATGCTCCTAGTAATATTAAGGTTTTACTCTTAATTAAACTTGAATACACAATTCAGTATGTATTTGGCACAATAACAGTCAAAATTTCCTCTTGTGACATTGACAAAAAGTACATTTGGAGTAGACTGATTTGAACGCACCTTGCATAAATATACCACATATTTTTGAAAATAAAATGCATAAAACGCACATATTAGAACGTAGCATATGTAAAAAAAAAAACTTGATTTGAAAAAAGTTCAAATTTAAGTTCAAAATTTAAAAGTTCAAAATTAAAAAGTTCAAATTTTCGTTACGTTCAAAAATATTTGAACGTAACGTGCATAAAAACAGATTTGAACTTACACTAAATATAAAACTCCCAAATTCAAACGTCCCGTTCATAAAAAAAACAACGTAGATTTGAACGTATGATAAAAAAATATAGAAAATAGGACGTACCATACATAAAAAAAACGCTCAGATTTGAACGTTCCAAACGTAAAAAAAAAAAACGCGCAGATTATGACATTCCTAATTGATTAAGGTCTGAAACACGGCTACCCTTTCTGTCCCTGACGGCTGGAACCATCAAATGAATTTTCCGACAATTGTGGAGTGTGTAAAGTGAAGCGTGAATTTATTTACCCACGAGAGAGAGAGAGAGAGAGAGAGAGAGAGAGAGAGAGAGAGAGAGAGAGAGAGAGAGAGAGAGAGAGAGAGAGAGAGAGGTGTACACACACACACATACGTATGCAAGTTTGAGATGTATCCCAGGAAATGAATAAAAAATCTAAGAAACTTGTAGCGTAAAATCTCTCTATCTGTCTGTCTCTCTCTCTGTCTGTCTGTCTCTCTCTCTCTCTCTCTCTCTCTCTCTACAGCAGACGACGGCACGTGGGGTGTCTGGATTTAACGATTCCTCTACATATATATATATATATATATATATATATATATATATATATATATATATATATATATATATATATATATATATATATATATATATATATATATATTTCATGATCCAAAGATATGACAAAAACTTATTTTATATTCATCTGGAAACCGTTGACAAACATAGCCTCTCGCTATATGGTAAACTTTACCATATTACAGAAACATTTACACCGTTACATAAGCTGTATTTTAATTGGGTTGACTCCCTCGTTCAGAACCTCACCAACGGTACACCCTGAGTACCGCTGTACCGTACAAACGTTAACTGCCACAAACACCAAACGTTTTATTTTTTTAGCCAGTCGGGGAATTGCTCTTGCTGGAAACGTTTGCCTCTGACGCATTTTTATAAAACTCTCTTTGAGTCATAAATACGTTTTTTTTTTTTTGTTCATCTTTTGATATACGGTTGGTGGAGGCAGCCATGCGTAGTGCGGGGGGGGGAGTGGGGGGAGAGGGGGGGATTTGGGATTTTTTGGGATTTGGGATTTGGCGCATTTGGGATTTTTGTGTTTTTCATTGATTTGTGTGAATTTTTTTTGGTTGTTGTAACTGGAGTGGTGCATTGATTTTTTTTGTTTTTTGTCCTGCTTCCTCGTTTTCTTATTTGCTCTTTCTGTTTTTTTTTTGTTTGTTTCCTACTTTTTTGTTGTTTCTCCCCTAATTTGTTTTTTTTGTGTTTGTCCTCTGGTTTCTTGTTTTTTTTTTTAATGTTTTCGTGTTCGTATGTTTTGTTATCGTTTGTTTGTTTAAAATGTTCTTCGTTTTTATCTGTTTTTTTCATTTTACTGTTTTTAATTTTTTGAGTTTGATTATATTGTCATTATTTCCTCTACGTTTCCCAATAGTTTCATTGTGGAATTAGAAAATCAATAATTGTATTTGTTTTCTATGTTTTTCTGGCTTGTTTCTAGTTTAATTTTCTCAATTTTCTAACTCTTCGAATTGGGAAACACCTTCCCAATTAACACTTTCCTGGATTTAACACCCCAAACTAACTCCCTCCTCCTCAAAATCCTAACCCCCCCCCCAGTCGCTCCAAACTCCCCGCCCCCCCCCTCGCCCCAATCTCCTCCCCCCCCCCCCACCCCCAGAGAGCCGGTCGGCCGAGCGGACAGCACACTGTACTTGTGATCCTGTGGTCCCGGGTTCGATCCCGGGCGCGGGCGAGAAACAATGGGCAGAGTTTCTTTCACCCTATGCCCCTGTTACCTAGCAGTAAAACAGGTACCTGGGTGTTAGTCAGCTGTCACGGGCTGCTTCCTGGAGGGTGGAGGCCTGGTCGAGGACCGGGCCGCGGGGACACTAAAGCCCCAAAATCATCTCAAGATAACCTCAAGATAACCAAGATAACCTGCTCCTTCACCGCCGCCTCATCATAAGTCATCATGGCGGTAATCATGTACAACATACACCCGGGTCTACCCGATCTTCCCAGCAATTACGACCCTAAATTACCAATCAGTTGTTCTCTAACTGTCGGAGAATAGCCAGTTTCGTCTGATCCGTTATCTGGGAGGTGCTGATGATGACAGCGATTGGAAGTGTACTCACATAGTTGTGCTTGCGGGGGTTGAGCTCGGCTCTTTGGTCCCGCCTCTCGGCTCGCCTTACTCTTCTGTCTTCCAGGGACGTGAGGTTTAGCTCTCGTGGTCTTTCCTCGTAGCTCATACCTCTCAGTTCCGGGACTAGTTTGGTGTCGCACCTCTGAATCTTCTCTAACTTTCTCTTGTGTTTAACTAGGTACGGACTCCTGGCTGGAGCTGCATATTCCAGGATTGGTCTGATATAAGTGGTATACAGGGTCCTGAACGATTCATTACACAAGTTTCTAAAGGCAGTTCTTGTGTTGGCCAACCTAGCATATGCCGCTGATGATATCCTTTTGATGTTGGCTTCTGGGGACAGGTTCGGTGTGATATCAACCCCCAGATCTTTCTCTCTATTTGACTCTCGTCGGTTTTCACCTCCCAGATGGTACCTTCTGTTCAGCCTCCAGCTCCCTTCGCCTAATTTCATTACTTTACACTTTCCAGAGTTGAACTTTAGCAGCCATTTTCTAGACCAATCCTCCAGTTTGTCCAGGTCATCCTGTAGTCTCTGTCTATCTTCATCTGTCTTGATTCTTCTCATCATATTTGCATCATCAGCAAACATTGAGAGGAACGTCTATACCCTCCGGAAGATCTTTACCCTATTTTTTTCTGTTTCCTTCTTTCAGTCTATTAATACAATCAACTGTATGTGCTTTCTATCACAGCAATACACCCTCTGAGTTTGTTTGTAATCAGACCAACGTGAAAATGTTTCAAATATGGACGTGATACATGTTCCAGACATGACTCGTTTCGGAGGGGATCACCCGGTCGGCCGAGCGGACAGCACACTGGACTTGTGATCCTGTGGTCCCGGGTTCGATCCCAGGGGCCGGTGAGAAACAATGGGCAGAGTTCCTTTCACCCTATGCCCCTACTACCTAGCAGTAAAATAGGTACCTGGGTGTTAGTCAGCTGTCACGGGCTGCTTCCTGGGAGGTGGAGGCCTGGTCGAGGACCGGGCCGCGGGGACACTAAAGCCCCGAAATCATCTCAAGATAACCTCAAGAAACCCACCAAGAGACCACTTGACCCAAACGGTCTATGTCTCTGCACAGTTGACGGTGGTGCCGTGTGAGGCGTCGAGTGAAAGAGTTGTCATGTCAATTAATAAATGTACATGAAGTATTTGTCTGAATTATATCATTTGTACTTTTCGAGTAATCAAAGCCAAGTAAATCAAGTCAAAAACTTTACTGACAAATGGTTGTATATTTAGAATTTTTACACAAAGGATTTAGATATAAAGACATAATTTTTCTTGTCCACTTTCCCCAGTACACCTCTCCCACCCCAGTACACCCCCTCCCACACCTGCCTACCCACCCCCAGCACACCCCTCCCACCCCAGTACACCCCACCCCCACCCCAGTACACCCCACCCCCACCCCAGTACACCCCACCCCCACCCCAGTACACACCCCCAAACTTGTCCACCCACCCCAGTACACTCCCCCCCCCACCCTTATACACCTCCCCAAATTTGCCCACCCACCCCAGCACCCCCACAAACACCCACCCACCCCAGCCCTCTGCCCCACACCTGCCCACCCACCCCAGCACCCCCACAAGCAACACCCCACATCATCCACCAACAACGTCTCCCTCTCTCCCCCAGGTCACATCCCTACGCCTTCGAGGTGTGTGGGCGGCGGGGCGAGGCGCTGCTCTACCTGAGCGGCCAGAGTGAGACGGAGACCCAACGATGGATGGCGGAGATCAGGAACATCCTCTGGCCTCCTACCCACCTGGAGGCCATCAGAAGAGGTAAGGAGTGAGAGCACCAACAGCCCGGTGGATCCCAAGGAACACAATGTAGCCACCGTTGTATAACGTCACAACAATGTCACAATAATGTAGTTACGTTAGATGGATAGATAAGTTGTCCTCCGGGTAGATAAGGTGATAAGGTAAGAGAGAGATGGATAAGGTAACTGGTGGGTAATTTTTTAAGAGGTAAGTTCCGTTTAGGTAACTTACAAACAGATAGGTAAAGGAGTAAGGTAAAGCAGTAGACTATAGCATCTAGGTAATGCAATGTCACACACATCAACAATAAAGATACTTGTCGTGGACAAGTATCTTTATCCCCCCCTCACCCCACACCGGGGGCGTCACCCCCTCCCCCTCACCCCACACCGGGGGCGTCACCTCCTCCCCCTCACCCACACCGGGGCCTCACCCTCCCCCTCACCCCACACCGGGGGCGTCACCTCCTCCCCCTCACCCCACACCGGGGGCCTCACCCTCCCCCTCACCCCACACCGGGGGCGTCACCCCCTCCCCCTCACCCCACACCGGGGGCGTCACCCCCTCCCCCTCACCCCACACCGGGGGCGTCACCCCCCCCCCTCACCCCACACCGGGGGCGTCACCCCCTCCCCCTCACCCCACACCGGGGGCGTCACCCCCTCCCCCTCACCCCCACACCGGGGGCGTCACCCCCTCCCCCTCACCCCACACCGGGGGCGTCACCCCCTCCCCCTCACCCCACACCGGGGGCGTCACCCCCTCCCCCTCACCCCAACACCGGGGGCGTCACCCCCTCCCCCTCACCCCACACCGGGGGCGTCACCCCCTCCCCCTCACCCCACACCGGGGGCGTCACCCCCTCCCCCTCACCCCACACCGGGGGCGTCACCCCCTCCCCCTCACCCCACACCGGGGGCGTCACCCCCCCCCCCTCACCCCACACCGGGGGCGTCACCCCCCTCCCCCTCACCCCACACCGGGGGCGTCACCCCCCCTCACCCCACACCGGGGGCGTCACCCCCCCCCTCACCCCCCCCCCTCCCCCTCACCCCACACCTAAAAATGGAAGCGTGATTATATCAATCACAAGACACGATAACAAATATATATATATTGTAACATACAAACTCTTTCCTCCACCCTCCACTTTCCAATACTTTTCAATCCTCCATGTTCAGAGGTCTTCAGAATGAAATATGCATCCTACATAAGATCAAATTTTAAGCATTCAGCACCGGCTTGGAGCCCCATACCTCAAAGAACTTAAAATATATAAATAAATATATATATATAACTGAGGTACGCGACTATAGACATGCCCCAGAACTGATGAGTCAAGCCCACAGAGCTGAATTGAGCACAAACTCATCCCGCTAGAGGAAAGATGAATCAGAGAGGACATGATAACAACGTGCAAGATACTAAGGGTAATTTAGGGGGATGGACAAAGAAGCGATGTTTAAAATGGGAATGGTGGCTCCGTTGGCCGCGGGTGGAAGCTGGAGACACAGATGAGTCGGAGATAAGTCTTCTTGAAGGTAGGAGCCAAGGTAGGACGTAGAAGTGCTTCTTCAAGGTAGGAGCCAAGGTAGGGGCCAAGGTAGGAGCTAGGAATACTTCTTCAAGGTAGGAGCCACAAGCACTTGGTACGGGGTTACAAGATAGAATCCTTGAGGTAATCTTAGAAGCAGCTTCAAACAGAAATATCAAAAGATACAGAAGGAATGAAAGTTACTTGGATTTACTGACTAGAATATAGACAGGTGAGCTCTGGGAGTCACCACACACACACACACACACACACACACACACACACACACACACACACACACACACACACACACACACACACACACACACACACACACACACTATTAGAGTACCTCCGTCTCCCGGGACCGTAGTAATTAGGAGATAACGCCCGCAGAGACCATTAATTTCCTTAGTTCCCACACACGGACAGCCGCCCTGAGCCACACCCCCCCTACCAACACAACACAACACAACACAACACAACACAACACAACACAACACAACCGGAAGACAAATAAAACATCTAATTGAATTTAGAGATGGCAAATGGAGCACAAAGAAAACGAGAATATCAAGAGGAACTTGTCGAAACGAGTGGATTAAGACGGGCCATTCGGGTGGCGCTGAGAGAGAGAGAGAGAGAGAGAGAGAGAGAGAGAGAGAGAGAGAGAGAGAGAGAGAGAGAGAGCCATTGACGACACATTAATAATGACATAATTGATTCCACCTAGTTGAGAATCTCGTAGTCTTCGGCCAATTCGCACACTCATCTTATTACTATTTGTAAAATTAGTTCTAACAACGTACTGTTTTTTACTGTTATATTATCAATTGAATGAAACAGCTATGATACACACAGAAATCACAATAGGGTGATATATCAAAGGCAGCGCGTCTGGGATCATCCCGGCCGTAGGTTCGAATCCTCATCACGGCCCCTTGTGGATTTGTTCAGACAGCTATGAGATTTATGAGGTAGATAATAGTTCCCATTGACAATTTAGTTCCCATTGACGTATGGGGACCTTGAAGAGGGGGAGGGAGGGGGGAAGGGGGGAGAGGGGAAGGGGAAGGGGGAGAGGGGAAGGAGAAGGGGGGAGAGGGGAAGGGGGGCTGAGAGGTGCAAGATGGTGTCGGAGAGGCGTCAATATTGCACAGTTGCACACTTGCACAAGGTGCCACTGGTTGCATGGTGGAGTCACCTGCCTTTCCCCCGGGGGGGGAGGAGAGGGGGGGAAGGGGGGGGCATGGTCACTACCCCCCCCCTCTAACCACTGTGACCTCGGCCCAAAATACGTGACCTCTCACTCCTCGGTGGGCCGGAGCTCACAGTGTGCAACACCTGACCCAACAAGACGACATAAAACATGTGCCCTAATTCAACACCCGCGACCTACCTTACCTACCGTGTTGTGGTAGGTAAGGAAGGTCAGTCCCCCACCCCCCTACCCTTCCCCCAGGCTTGGCCTCTGAACTTACCCACCGTCTCGTCTGATCAATTAAGACTTAGTGACTGCCGGACCTGGAGTCTCAAGCAGGAACCACAGCCTAGTGGATCAGGTACCTCCTGAAGCAGTTGATCAAAGTTCCTCTCTAAGGACACAATTAGATGCTGTAATCACTCCCCCCTCCCCCTGAATATTTAATGTTTATATAATTATCTTAAGAGTGATTTGAGCAACTCTTATTTTGCAACGAGGCTATTCCTTGAACTTTGTTGCAAACTCAGGGTCCATGTCTTTCAGGGTTTTTTTTTCCCCCCGGATGTCATTATTTTTTTATTTTTTTTTTTTTTAGATATATACAAGAGTTGTTACATTCTTGTACAGCCACTAGTACGCGTAGCGTTTCGGGCAGGTCCCTGGAATACGATCCTGGAATTATGATTTATATCTTTCGTCTACATTCAAGGGACACAACTTCTTGCATTGGCACTAATTAAGGGAGTTTGTTGCATGAATTTGAGCGGTAAAAGTTGGGTCTGACCATTCCCATAAGTCAGCCATTTGCTCAGCAAATTAGCCTGCCTCAAGATAAAATATTTAGGTAGTATTAAGATCAAGAAGGTCCTCCAACACAAGACCTTTCCCCTCCAACACAAGACTCTCACCCTCCAACACAAGACTCTCACCCTCCAACACAAGACTCTCACCCTCCAACACAAGACTCTCACCCTCCAACACAAGACCTTCCCCTCCAACACAAGACTCTCACCCTCCAACACAAGACCTTCCCCTCCAACACAAGACTCTCACCCTCCAACACAAGACCTTCCCCTCCAACACAAGACTCTCACCCTCCAACACAAGACCTTCCTCCTCCAACACAAGACCTCACCCTCCAACACAAGACCTTCCTCCTCCAACACCTGGCCCCTAGAACTTTGATCTTCGTCTTTGAGTCAGTATAAAGGACCAATTTAAATAAATTTTAGGGTACCTTGATCTTGACTTTCTTCAAGACGAGTTGTAGGGGCAGCCAATGTTGATGTGTGTGTGTGTGTGTGTGTGTGTGTGTGTGTGTGTGTGTGTGTGTGTGTGTGTGTGTGTGTGTGTGTGTGTGAATTCACGTATTTGTGGCTGCAGATTGAGCTGTTTTCTCTTAAGACTCCGCCTTTCTGTCAATGTCCATTGCACTGACTCCCAACCAATTTTCCTTATCAAACCTACTCTCTCTCTCTCTCTCTCTCTCTCTCTCTCTCTCTCTCTCTCTCTCTCTCTCTCTCTCTCTGTAGTAATATATAACATCAAGACTTGTACCGCAACCTCCGGGTGACTTTCATTTTGACTTCCCGTCATAAAGTCAAATGAGGCTCCCATCTGGTGCTGCCGCAGCACCTCTCCTCTCACTCTCTCTCTCACAAGCTCTCCCAGCTCTCTCTCTCTCCCAGCACTCACCCTCCCATCTCATACCTCTTCTCGTCCCAATATTTAGCATTATTATCATCTCTGACAATTATTGCAAACGACTCAAAATCATTCTAACTATCCCTAACATTATTCTTCTTCTCCTTATACAACATCAACCCCCAGAGCTAGCAACATAGCCCAACATAGCCCAACATAGCCCAACCTATTGCACGGAGGGCCCCCAAAAATGCTTAATTTAATAACGCGTTATGATGGTAACGACAACTTTTGCAATATATATATATATATATATATATATATATATATATATATATATATATATATATATATATATATATATATATATATATACATATATATGGCAGTGTCAGACTACGAAGGAAGGATTAATAAGACAGGAATTTCCTTAGGTCCTTTCGTATTTAATAATACATCTTTAGAAGGGTCTGCTTCGGCCGGGAAACGAACCCAGGGCCCTTAGGACTACGCCTCCCGAGCATTGTCCAGTCAGCCGCGTGGCCCCGGGTGTACTCACCTAGTTGTGCTTGCGGGGGTTGAGCTCTGGCTCTTTGGTCCCGCCTCTCAACTGTCAATCAACTGGTGGGAGTGTGGCAGATAGTATGTACTCACCTAGTTGTGTCTGCAGGATCGAGCATTGACTCGTGGATCCAGTGTGTGTGTGTGTGTGTGTGTGTGTGTGTGTGTGTGTGTGTGTGTGTGTGTGTGTGTGTGTGTGTGTGTGTGTGTGTGCGTGCGTGTGTGTGAGTGTGTCTACCATACACTGTTAAAAGAAAACAAACCAGACAGATACAGCATAATAATAGCAACATTTAGCACACCGTAAAAGTATCGTCCACTGGATAGCCATTTATCTTTCACACACTTATTAGAAATTCCGGTGACCCCTTGACCTGAGTGGGGCAGCAGGGGGAGGGGGGGAAGGGGAGGGGGGGGGAGTGTAGAGAAGAGGAAAGAGAGGGGGGGGAAGAGAGAGCTGGTGGGGGGAGAAGGAGGGACTGAGAGAGAGAGAGAGAGAGAGAGAGAGAGAGAGAGAGAGAGAGAGAGAGAGAGAGAGAGAGAGAGAGAGAGAGAGAGAGAGAGAGAGAGAGAGAGAGAGAGTGTGTGGAACGAAGCCATGCTAGCTAATAATTAATCACCATCGCCCCAGACTAAAGGTCACACGAGGTCACATAGAAGGTCAGCCTTCATCTTATACCTGTCAGTGTTTACCTATCAACACTTACCTGTCAGTTTTTGACCAATTAGTGGCTGTCTGTGACCGCTGGGGGGGGGGGGATCAAGGTATACTCTTGTCACTGGCAAACTGGAGCTGTCAGTCCGCTGCTGTCAGCCACTGAAGCAGTCACTGTCAAGTTGGGAATTACATGAGTATATCTTGTATATCATGAGTACTCAATTACATGAGTATATCTTGTATATCATGAGTACTCAATTACATGAGTATATCTTGTATATCATGAGTACTCAATTACATGAGTATATCTTGTATATCGTGTTTTCCCACATTATGAAGGAAACTCTCCAAGTGGATACTTACGTGTGTGTGTGTGTGTGTGTGTGTGTGTGTGTGTGTGTGTGTGTGTGTGTGTGTGTGTGTGTGTGTGTGTGTGTGTGTGTGTGTGTGAAAGGGATAGCGGGCTGGCGCGGTGACTGTGACAAATATCACAGTCAAGAAGATGGGTATTGATTCCGGACCAAACTGGGTTACGAGGTGAAGGTTACTGGAGCAAATTATGTTCTGCATTGCAGAACAAAGATCACTTAACCGCAAGCCTCCCAACGGCCCATTGGTTGTGTGGCGTCACAGGGGTGCCATTGTGGGTGGAACACTCGCTCACATATACACCGCAGTGGGTGGAACACTCGCTCACATATACACCACAGTGGGTGGAACACTCGCTCACATATACACCGCAGTGGGTGGAACACTCGCTCACATATACACCACAGTGGGTGGAACACTCGCTCACATATACACCGCAGTGGGTGGAACACTCGCTCACATATACACCACAGTGGGTGGAACACTCGCTCACATATACACCACAGTGGGTGGAACACTCGCTTATATACACCACAGTGGGTGGAACACTCGCTCACATATACACCACAGTGGGTGGAACACTCGCTCACATATACACCACAGTGGGTGGAACACTCGCTCACATATACACCACTGTGGGTGGAACACTTGCTCACATATACACCGCAGTGGGTGGAACACTTGCTCTCATATACACCACAGTGGGTGGAACACTCGCTTATATACACCGCAGTGGGTGGAACACTTGCTTATATACACCGCAGTGGGTGGAACACTTGCTCACATATACACCACAGTGGGTGGAACACTCGCTCACATATACACCACAGTGGGTGGAACACTTGCTTATATACACCACAGTGGGTGGAACACTCGCTTATATACACCGCAGTGGGTGGAACACTTGCTTATATACACCGCAGTGGGTGGAACACTCGCTCACATATACACCACAGTGGGTGGAACACTCGCTCACATATACACCACAGTGGGTGGAACACTTGCTCACATATACACCACAGTGGGTGGAACACTCGCTCACATATACACCGCAGTGGGTGGAACACTCGCTTATACACACACCACAGTGGGTGGAACACTCGCTCACATATACACCGCTGTGGGTGGAACACTCGCTCACATATACACCACAGTCGGTGGAACACTCGCTCACATATACACCACAGTGGGTGGAACACTTGCTAATACACACAACACTGTGGGTGGAACACTTGTTCTTAATTCTTGACCCGAAATCTCACGAGTGAAAGCATACGAAAGCGCTCGAGTTATTACCAACGGTGGAAGAGCTGACCCAGCTGGCTGGTGGAGTATTACCGACGGGGAGACAGCTAACACGGACGGCTGCAGTATTACCGACGGGGAGACAACTAACACGGACGGCTGCAGTATTACCGACGGGGAGACAGCTAACACGGACGGCTGGAGTATTACCGACGGGGAGACAGCTAACACGGACGGCTGGAGTATTACCGACGGGGAGACAGCTAACACGGACGGCTGCAGTATTACCGACGGGGAGACAGCTAACACGGACGGCTGCAGTATTACCGACGGGGAGACAGCTAACACGGACGGCTGGAGTATTACCGACAGGGGAGACAGATAACCCCCAATCCACGCCCCCAGGGCCTGGCGTGCTGGGGTGTGGGGAGAGCCAGAGCCCACGGAAATAGAAGAGATATGACAAGAGGAAATAGGCCGGGAGTCTGTATACACTTGACAACCGACGGCTAGAGAGGCAGGACCCAAGAGCTAAGAGCTCGATCCAATACTACACAAGGAGGCTCGGATAAGGAGAGACGCAGCCCCGCTCATGTGCCATGTAAATCCACTACGGGCTCACCATAGACCGTGCTACTTGGAACCTTTTTGTTCCCAGTAGCTGAATCTATAACAACATAAGGGAGAGAGGAGGAGGATAAGGAAGGAGAGGGAAGGGAATTATCAGGGGGAAAGCGCCAAGCCATTACGACTATATAGCACATGGAAGGATCAAGATAAGGATTTGGGATGGGACGGGGGGGAAAGGAATGGTGCCCAACCACTTGGACGGTCGGGGATTGAACGCCGACCTGCATGAAGCGAGACCGTCGCTCTACCGGAGGAGGATAAGGAAGAGAGGGAGGTTGTTTGGGTGGGAGGGTTGAGGCAGGAATAATTCATGGTCCGGGACAGACTGCTACACCTTGAGACTCCGAGAGATGATACGAGCAGGTTATCAGTTCAACAGGTGCTTCACGGTATTAATTCATCGCTGTCTGTGACCTGACCGCTCGCCCCGGTGACGACACCACCAGGCCACACACACACACACACACACACACACACACACACACACACACACACACACACACACACACACCGGTGGGTGGAGGCCAAGACCGTCAGTAGTTTCAAAGCGTTATATGACAAAGAGTGCTGGGGAAGACGGGACACCACGAGCGTAGCTCTCATCCTGTAACTACACTTAGGTAATTACACACACACACACACACACACACACACACACATACTAGATAAAGACAGGCTATTTACACCAGGGGAACACGCACAAGGGGACACAGGTGGAAACTGAGTGCCCAAATGAGCCACAGAGACATTAGAAAGAACTTTATTAGTGTCAGAGTGGTTGACAAATGGAATGCATTAGGCAGTGATGTGGTGGAGGCTGACTCCATACACAGTTTCAATGTAGATATGATAGAGCCCAGTAGGCTCAGGAACCTGTACACCAGTTGATTGACGGTTGAGAGGCGGGACCAAAGAGCCAGAGCTCAACCCCCGCAAACACAACTAGGTGAGTACACTCACACACGGTTGCTTGGTTGACTGGTTGCAAAAGATTGGTTGCATAAAAGGTAGAAGGAACAGGAGGAGGAGGAAGGGATAGATCATGCTTGAATGCCTGATATGTGGCAGGCTATAACTATCGCTGAGAAGAAAGGAGAGATGGAGGAAGAGACAGAGAAGGAGGGGGTGAAAGAGGAGGAGGAAGAGGGGTAAGACTGGAGGAGGAGTGCCTCCAGAGGGACCAGCTGTCACTCGGAGTGTCAGTGACAGGTCACGGACGCCAGCGCTAATTTTGATATCTTGGATATCTGGGGTCTGATATACATTTGAGTTTCCTATTTCCCACTACTTCTCAATTATTATTTTCCTT